>NC_065586.1:90027083-90327083 GCF_024542745.1 Macaca thibetana thibetana | reverse complement strand
GTTGATCTATATAAGCAGAAAAGTGCTAGGTCAAGAGAATAAAAGTCCATCCTGAATCATGAAGACTAACAGCCCCTCAGTCACTCCCCAGACTTGAGCCAGTTTACAGACCCAGAATCCTTTGAATGCAGAAGATGATGGGTCCCCTTGAGAGGACTCCAATACACTACCAAAATTTTACACCATTAATGTTTCTCCCAGCCTTCCCCAAAGGGGCCTTTTACTGGGTAACTTATTCATTAGGTAAAAGAAAACAATCAGATCGTTCAGGGACTACTGCATATCGGCTCTGATCTGACACTAATTGCAAGAGACCCAAAATGTTACCATAGTCCAGAGTCAAAGTAGAGGTATGCAGAGGTCAGGCGATTAGTGGAGTTTTAGCTCAAGTCTGTCTTACTTTGGGTCCAGTGGGTCCCCAAGCCCATTCTGTGGTTAGCATAAGGTCAGCATGAAAATAAAGTTTCTTCTGAATATGGTGAAAGATATCACCCCTTGTCTTTGATACATGGAGCCACCATACTAGCGTGGAACTACTTAATTTGGGCTACTTACACACTTAAATTCTTGTGTATTTAGGCTACTATTTGGGGAGCCTCTTATGTGTAGTTGAATGTAACTACTTAATCATATACCAGTTAATCAATGATGATGCTCTAAAGGTCAAAAGCCATCACAAACTCCAACCACATTTCAAATCCATGGAGTTTAGTCCTCACATCCAGATCCATTGAATCTTATAATTCCTAGTATTGCCTGCACATACTAACTGCCTTAAATCTTGCAAATCGATTCTGTCCAAAGCTGCTTTCTACCTAAGTCATAAGACCAACTATTAACTCCAAAATCCTAGCCTTAAGTCTCTCTTATTTCCTTTTACAAGCTATTCTGCTTGCCTCTCTGTATTTCTGTAAAAGAATAATGGATTTAACTGTTCCTAAATTTCAGATAAAGTGCTTCCTAGAATTACAAAGGATGTGAAGATAAAAGCAATGATGGATTCCATAAAGTTCCATGCAAAATAATTACAATATCCCTTTTCATTATGTTAATACTTGAAAAAAAACTTTATTTACTGTAAAGAAAATAAGACCACATGAAAAAATAGTAGCTAAATATAAATCTAGTTTTCGGGTAAACAGTGATACTGGACTCTGGGTAATATTACTTTTTTTCTTTTGCTTTTACATCCCAGAGCAGTATATACCTTTCTGGAATTATTAATCTTTTGAACCTATATTCCCTTCTTTTGCTTTTATAGTCCTTTTAACAACCTTGCAATGAATTCCTCTATTAAAGTTCCTCTATTTGAAATTACTACATTGATTTGTTTTTCTGACTGGACTCAGAGCCCTTAAGATACAGAAACTTGTTTAATTGATAGCTGTACCTCATTTACCTTTAGAAACTTTCATTTTACCATTCAAGAAACAGCTTAATTTAAATCACATTTCCAGTTTTTTGGTTTTTTTTTTTTTTGAGACAGAGTCTCGCTCTGTCACCAGGCTGGAGTGCAGTGGCACAATCTCTGCTCACTGCAACATCCACCTCTCGGGTTCAAGCGATTCTCCTACCTCTGCCTCCTGAATAGCTGGGACTACAGGTGCACGCCACCATGCCCAGCTAATTTTTGTATTTTAGTAGAGATGGGGTTTCACCATGTTGGCCAGGATAGTCTCGATCTTTTGAACTCATGATCTGCCCCTGCCTCGGCCTCCCAAAGTGCTGGGATTACAGGCGTGAGCCACCACATCCAGCCTACATTTCCAGTTTAACTACAAATCCCGCCTTTAAGATTTCTAACCACCTGCTAGCTTCCACCAAATAGGCCTGATCCTTCTCTTCGCATAAGATGAAATGCTCCTGGTGTGAAGCTTAATCCCTTTTGCAACTGCAATCTCTGTCATTTCATTTTTTTTGAGACAGGGTCTCACTCTGTCACCCAGGCTGGAGCACAGTGGCGCAATCACAGCTCACTGTAACCTCAAACTCCTGGGCTCAGGAAATCCTCCCAAGTAGGCTAGGACTACAGGTATGTATGACCACACCCTGGCTTATTTTTGGTAGAGACAGAGTATCACTATTTTGAATAGGCTGGTCTTGAATTCCTGGCCTCAAGTGATCCTCCTGCTTCGGCCTCCCAAAGTGCTGGGATTATGGATGGGAGCCACCACGCCTAGCTCCTCTGTTGTTTCTTTTCTACAAGTCATGGCAAACGATTTGCTGGGCACAGTTTAGGAGATCTAGTCATCTATTTAATAAGGTGAAATTTGTAGATGGTCTAGACCCCTGGTCCCCAACCTTTATAGTACCAGAGACCAGTTTCATGGAAGACAATTTTCCCATGGGCTGAGATGGGAGGATGATTTTAAGGTGATTCAGGTGCATTACATTTATTGTGCACTTTATTTCTATTATTATTACATTGCAATATGTAATAATTATACAACTCATCATAATGTAGAATCAGTGGGAGCCCTGAGCTTCTTTTCCTGCAACTAGACAGTCCCATCTGGGGGTGATGGGAAAAGGTGACAGATCATCAGGCATTAGATTTTCATAAGGACCACACAACCTAGATCTCTCTCACACACAGTTCACAATAGGGTTCATGCTCCTATGAGAATCTAAGGCTGCCGCTGACCTGACAGGAGATGGAGCTCAAGCAGTAACACAAGTAATGGGAAGCAGCTGTAAATACTGATGAAGCTTCACTTGCTTGCTCACTCACTCACTCACTCATTCACTCACTCACTCACTGCTCACCTCCTGCTGTGCAGCCCAGTTCCTAACCAGAATCAGTCTTTGGCCTAGGGTTTGGGGAGCCCTGCTGTAGAATAATTTCTATCTTCTTCCAGATGTCACCTCTTTGTTGAAGTAGTGGCATTACCAGTAGATAAGACACAAAAGCAGAACAGGCCTCTTGAACCTGCCTGCATCCATAAACAGAAGAAATCTAAGATTACTCAGATCTCTGTTCTAGCTTCTTGGGCTATAACTAGACAGATGTTAGCTGGCCCAAGTCTGCTAGAAGAGTATTATGAGGAAGATAAAGTACAAAGTTCTTTATCTTTAGTACTCAGGTTGTACCTAGGTATTCCCACGTACAGTTTTCTTCCCCTCATCTGGTTTTATACTCAATAAAATTGAAGGTTTCATTCTCTTCTGTTCTCCATTATCTATTTTTCAATTGGTTGAAGTAGAAGAATAAGTAAGTGATTACACACCCTCACACTCCAACACCATGAAAACACTTTGTTGGTTTGTTTTAGTTACATAAGTCATATAAATAACTTCCCCACACCAAAAATGCCCCTTCAAATTTAAAAAGGTGAACAAAATTCTTAGTTAACCACAGCATCTCAGTGTTGAGTGGAACACTAGAGACCAAATTCAGTCTCTATATTACAGATGAGCAAACACACAGAAACAGAATAAAAGCTATAACATTTATTATAATAATATAACTACAGATAGTTTGAGTGAAAATAAAAGTACTTTTCAGCTGTTTATATCTTTTTGTACACTCAGTTCTTTTCATAATGTTATTATGTCTACCATATTATTTCAAGCCAATTTCATTGAACATTATTTCAAGGAACTCTTTGTGTGTTACAAGAAAGGTACAAGAGAAGTAGATACAACGGAAGGCTGAAGAAATCACCAAAGACTTGATAGAAAAGATAAAGCCTAATCCTTAAGGACTGAGTAAGTAAGAAGTAGAAATAAGACAAAAGCCTTCCAAGACAGGGGAATAACATGAGCAAAGGCATGGAGGCAGAACCTAAAGAGACAGATATGATATAAAATAGAGTATGGTGTAAAGAAAGTTTTGTCTAGAACAGAACTTTTTGAGTGATATTTTCTTTTTTTTTTTAGACAGAGTCTTGCTTTGTTGCCCAGGCTAGAGTGTAGTGGCATTATCTTGGCTCACTGCAAGCTCCGCCTCCCAGGTTCACGCCATTCTCCTGCCTTAGCCTCCCGAGTAGCTGGGACTACAGGCGCCCGCCACCATGCCCAGCTAATTTTTTGTATTTTTAGTAGAGACAGGGTTTCACCATGTTAGCCAGGATGGTCTCGATCTTCCAGCCTCCTGATCTGCCTGCCTCGGCCTCCCAAAGTGCTGGGATTACAAGCGTGAACCACCGCACCCGGCCAAGAGATACTTTCATAAATGCTTTCTGGGAAGAAATTAACATACCTGGTAAAAAGCATAATCCATTTTGGATAAATTTTAACAAGCTTAAGCAAACTCTTCTGGGAACTTATCTACGTACTCATCTGACAGTTGCAAAGTCTAAAGATCTTTAACAAGTTATTCTTTTCTTGTTTATCTAACCATTCTTGTTTTCCTATAAATGTCTCCACCAAGAAAGGAATCTTTGAATTGGCCTGGTTCATTTTAATCCCTGGCAGCAAGTCTGAAATAAAATTTCACATGTTCTCTAAGTTTCTAAAATGCTTTTTTTAAGCAATGAAAAGACGAATATAAACATATTCATCAAATCCTAAAAGAGGAGTATTGGGATCACAATTCTTTAGTATGAGGGAATGTAACCAGAATAAAACAATAATATACTTAACAGGTCCGGCTTTCTCTTGCAAAGTCCAAAAAATATTCTATACTCTTCTATTTGGCTCCAGACTCTTTTATTATGTTCATCAGGATAATGGGTAGAAAAAGGTCCAGATCAGGAAAATGGCAAGAAAGCCTAGGAACTTTTACATTTAAAAAAAAAAGAGAGAGAGAGAGAGAGAATTCTTTAGCCAGGTGCGGTGGTGTGCTCATGTAGTCCTAGCTACTAGGGAGGCTGAAGTGGCAGGATTGTCTGAGGCCAGGAGTTTGAGGCTACAGTAAGCTATGATTGTGCCACTGCACTCCAGCCTCGATGTCAGAGCAAGACTCCGCCTCTACAAATTAAATTAAATTAAATTAAAAAGAAAGAGAGGGACAGAGAGAGAATTCTAGTAAAAGAAAAAGAATAGATCCAGAAAACCCAAGGAGGAGAAAAAGAGCTAAGAACCAAGTGGTCTTGCTTTAGGATGTGTTTTGTTTAATAATAAATCAGACAATATTCTGATATACAGCAGCACTGTAGAAAATACAGAGAAGGGCAGATATGGGAAAAGAACAATTTAAGATGTTTTGCTGAGCATTAAGAATGTATTCTTAGGCTAGGCATGGTGGCTAATGCCTGTAATCCCAGCACTTTGAGAGGCTGAGGTGGGTGGATCACTTGAGGTCAAGAATTCAAGACCAGCCTGGCCAACATGGCGAAACCCTGTCTCTACTGAAAATACAAAAAGAAAAAATTAGCCAGGCATGTTGGTGCCAGCTTGTAATTCCAGCTACTCAGGAAGCTGTGCCAAGGGAATGGTTTGAACCCAGGAGGCGGAAGTTGCAGCGAGCTGAGATCGTACCATTGCACTCCAGCCTTGGTGACTGAGCAAAACTCTGTCTCAAAAATAAAAAATTAAAAATAAATAAAATAAAACAAACATAAATAAATAAGAAATGTATTCTTTGTTTTGTTTTGTTTTTGAGATGGAGTCTCACTCTGTCGTCCAGGCCGGAGGGCAGTGGCCCGATCTCGGCTCAC
Source organism: Macaca thibetana thibetana (assembly GCF_024542745.1). Lineage (NCBI taxonomy): Eukaryota > Metazoa > Chordata > Mammalia > Primates > Cercopithecidae > Macaca > Macaca thibetana. The sequence continues at coordinate 90,321,483 of NC_065586.1, read as the reverse complement.
TGAAACATCTGCCTGCTGGGTTCAGGCAATTATCCTGCCTCAGCCTCCCGAGCAGCTGGGACCACAGGCGTGCGCCACCATGCCTGGCTACTTTTTTGTATTTTTAGTAGAGACGGGGTTTCACAAGGCTGGTCAGGCTGATCTCGAACTCCTGACCTTGTGATCCACCCACCTCGGCCTCCCAGAGTGCTGGGATTACAGGCATGAGCCACCACACCCGGCCCAATAAATGTATTCTTAATAATAATAGTAGGCTCCCAGCTGGGTCAGCCCACTCCTCTCTTGGAGTATATGCTTACTTCCTTAATAAAACTTTTGCTTACCTAAGTAGTTACATAGTAAAAAAGGCAAAGACAAGCACATCTTAAATACATATTAAATGTCAAGAAAGGAAAAATAATTGCCCTATCATGTTAAAATGGAGGAGCAGAGAATTGAAATAGAAACAGACATGAAGAGCCAATACTTTATTATGTTTCATATACTAACTCACAGAGACCTCTAGAAAATATGCGTTAAGTCTTAGACAACAACAATATACTCTCTATTAAGGCCAGCAGTGCGTGCCTATAATGCTGGAAGGGGAGACTCAGGCAGGAGGATCACTTGAGTTTGAGAACAGCATGGACAACATAGCAAGACCCTGTCTCTAAACAAACAGAAAATCCAAGAAAAATATATTCTCCCCACATAGTTTTAGGATAGACAACAGGGATTAAATTTTGTAAAAATTAAATCCTTTGTGTATCTATCTCAGCATCTTTCTCGCTATCTTTTAAAATAGTGAACAAAATTAAATTTAACTTTAAAATATAAACAATTTTACTGATTATCACTAAAATACTTACGATGGGCGATCCTCAAGAATCAGGGCAGTGGTAGAAAGTGGCTCAAATTCAAAATTCTTGCGTCTTGAAGACTGAGGTGGTGGTTTACAAGTCCTCCCCGTTCGTGCTTCATATTCCTAGAGTAAATTAAAACATACCTTATGCAGAAACTGCTCCAACATAGTTTGTATTATTAAATCTGTATCATTAAGAGTATTATGCTATAATGAGAGATACATACAATTCAAAAAATAATTTGGTAAAAATATCAAACAGACAAAAAATAAATTTTTTGGGGAGGTGGAGGGGAGTTGGGAGAGTGGCTCATGCCTGTAATTCCAACACTTGGGAGGCCAAGGTGGCAGGATTACTTGAGCTCACGAGTTCAAGACCAGCCTGGGCAAGGGACAACCCTTCACCTCTACTAAAAACAAAACATAAAAAAAGTTTTGTTTTTTTTTTCCTGAAGCAACCTAAACTATAAATATATATTATATACAAAGTATCAAAATGTAAGAGAAGGAAAGACAGAAATACACTAGATTAATTAGGTAAAGTTTTAGGGAGACATTCTTGATTGCCTTCTATGATATCAGCTATCCAAGACCATCTTTGAATAATCTATAAGTAGATAAGCCTACTTATTAAACCTTCAGTTAGATCAGTGATTAAAACGAGACAAGTGATTAAAATGAGACAAGATATAGACAATGCCACTGTATTGTTCTGAAGATCCCTCTCAAGGGTGACATTCAACCTCTAATGAAATGATAGTTTTGGATTTCAATCTACTATTACAAATAGATCTACTTACTCTAAATTTATTTATTTATTTATTTTTATTATTTTTTTTTTTTGAGATGAAGTCTTGCTCTGTCGCCCAGGCTGGAGTGCAGTGGCTGGATCTCAGCTCACCGCAAGCTCCGCCTCCCGGGTTTACGCCATTCTCCTGCCTCAGCCTCCCGAATAGCTGGGACTACAGGCACCCACCACCTCGCCCGGCTAGTTTTTTTTTTTTTGTATTTTTTAGTAGAGATGGGGTTTCACTATGTTAGCCAGGACGGTCTTGATCTCCTGACCTTGTGATCTGCCCGTCTCGGCCTCCCAAAGTGCTGGGATTACAGGCTTGAGCCACCACGCCTGGCCCACAAATAGATCTACTTACTCTAAATTTAAACAACACTTTGCTAACACATCTTATTCAAAAATGTAGCCACAGACTGTCAAATATTTCACTAAAGAAACTTTCTATAGTATTCTTCTAATTCATCCAACCTGATAATCCTAAATTAATTTAATATAATATATGGTAAACACATTTAAATGTCTCCATTCAAGTATTCTTCCACAAATGTTCCCAAACTTCTGAAATTTATTTATAGAAATTTGCCAAAGATCAATACCAAATTTACCAGCTTGCAAGTTTCAGTACCCACATTTTTTCCTTTCTAAAATATCAAGCTAGCATCTGATCATCTCCAGGCACTAGTTATATTTTTCATTACATTCTCAAATATTACTGAATGATTTCATGAACTATGCAAGTCCACTGGTGGCAAGATAAGACCCTGATTTATATGAAGAAAATAAAATGCACTTAAAGTGGTCAGATATTTCACTTCTTAGTTGCTTAACTACAATTTCCTATAATTCTTTTAATACTATTGTTACATCCTTTCCAACTCAAAACCTATTTCTCCTTACTCAATCAGGCAATTGTAAAATGAGACCTGATAGTTCCATACCTCTTAAAAATTTGATAATCTTGTTTTTTTTTTTTTTTTTTTTTTTTTTTGAGATGGAGTTTCACTTTTGTTGCCCAGGCTGGAGTGCAGTGGCATGATCTCGGCTCATGAACCTCCACCCCCCGGGTTCAAGTGACTCTCACACCTCAGCCTCCCGAGTAGTTGGGATTACAGGCATGTGCCACCAAGCCTGGCTAATTTTTTTTTTTTTGTATTTTTAGTAGAGACAGGGTTTCTCCATGTTGGTTTCGAACTCCTGACCTTGTGATCCACCCACCTCAGCCTCCCAAAGTGCTAGGATTACAGGCATAAGCCACCACGCCCGGCCTTGATGATCTTTTTGAAGCTTAACCTTAATTGAGATATTACTTTCAAAAAACAACTTACGTTGTCTTACAAACTTCAGCTTACCTTGTGGTTTCAGCCACTGTTATAAAGTTTCATATTCATCTTTAGTTCTGCATCTTCCCTTCCATCTACTATATCTATGCTCTGCTTATCTGAGAGTTCCCTTGCATCACCACAATGGGTTTTTAGAAACTTCTCCTCCATCAAATTATTTAGGATTGTGTGCACTTATGTTTATTAACTGTCATCTCAAAGAACTATACAGCCATTCATAATCAAAAGCAATAATGTCACTCATTTCTTTTTCTCTTTTCTAATTTTCTTTCCTAATATCTAGAATATATATCTAATCATGCTCAATGTTTCTTTTCTTCATTACAAACTCCAATGTAATAAATTCCTTTTCTGCTGTTTTTCTTACTAAAAATTATAGAAAAATAATAAATTTGTTATAATTTAAATGGTGTTTCATTTTCCTACAAGGTAACCTGGTTTCACTACCTAACAGAATACCATGAATATTATCCAATAAAACATTTTTCCATGCAAACAAAGGCTATGCACATAGACAGCAAAATCAAACTTTTAAACCAATATATTAATAACAACTAACATTGACTGACACTATGTAACCATGCACTGTCAGTCCCCTCCCAGTGAAGAAAAACTGAGGCACAAAGATGTATACTCACTTGCTGAAGGTCATTACTAGCAGGCAGTTTGGCTCCAGAGCCTGCCTTTTAACAATCTATTATCTTGCTATATTAACAGGCAGTAAAGTAGCTATGTATGACATTAAATTTTTTTTTTTTTTTTTTTTGTAGAGATGGGATCTCCTTAGGTTGCCAAGGCTGTTCTTGAACTCCTGGGCTCAAGCAATCCTCCCGCCCTGTCTCCCAAAGTGTCAGGATTACGGGTATGGGCCACTGTGCCTGGCTGATGAAAATTTAAAAGAATGAGATTCATAAAATCATTCAGTGAAAGGCTCATTGGGGTAGATCAGACTGACAATGCCTGAATCCCCAATCCACTTAAATATCACAAAAGGAGATCCCCAGACAGTATATTTCTTATATGATACAATATAAAGTATATATTACCATTCTTGAAATACTCTTACCAAAAGAAAAATCAAAGTGCAATATAATTAAGCCAATAGAACTGTGTTCTCCAATATGGTGGCCAAAGTTAGTAATAACCAAATAAGCTAATACATATTTGAATATGCATAAAATTATTAAGGAAGTATTAAGAGGTTCTCCTCTAGACAGTGAGATTAGAAATGAAGGGCTTTTGGTTTACCTTATGAAACCAGTGTTGATTGGCTTTGTAAACAACAAAAAATAAAGTATATTTTACGAGAGATCACTCATGGCCATGGTGGATGACTGATAAAGATGATCTTACTAAAGAGGTGGGATCAGAACTGGAGCAAAAATGATGGGTACTGATAGGCAGAAAGAATTAAAAGAACAGGTCAGTGGGAGCAAGCAAAGGCATGGATCAGGGAAACACATTAATCTCACTTAATAGGAAAAATGATGAGAAATAAGATTAGAAAGGGGTGGGTTAAATTACAGGGCCTTTCACTGGCTAAAATATTTGGACTTAATCATGAACAAAATGGAAAACCATTGAAAGTTTGGATAAAGCCAAGTTTGATGAAAGCTGTCCTTTATAAAACATTAACTAAGTATACATTGAATATATAAAGCAACTCAAAATGAAGCAGCTAGAATATAACTTATGTATGTAAGAGAGGAATGAGCTTTTTTTTTTTTTTTTTTTTTTTTTTTTGGAGATATACAGTCTCACTCTATTGCCCAGGCTGGAGTGCAACGGCACAATCTCAGCTCTCTGCAACCTCCACCTCCAGGGTTCAAGCCATTCTCCTGCCTCAGCCTCCCAAGTAGCTGAGATTACAGGCATGTGCCACCATGCCTGGCTAATTTTTGTATTTTTTGCAGAGACAGGGTTTCACCATGTTGGCCAGGCTGGCCTCAAACTCCTAACCTCAGATGATCCACCCACCTCGGCCTCCCAAAGTGCTGGGACTACAGGTGTGAGCACCACGCCCGACCTAGGAATGAGTTTTGTACAGAATCATCACTCAAACATCATTCACATAAGAAGTTGTATTCTAGCACTTTCCACATAGATCCTTGTCATAAAAGTGCTGTAAAATTCTAGAGAGTAATAATAATAAGCTTTAAAACATTGTATGAGCTCATCTTTATCAGAAAATAGCACAGATTTCCATATCAAAATAACTTAAATATTTGCTGAATAAATTAAACATACCACCTTTTTTTTTTGAGACAGAGTTTCGCTCTGTCGCCCAGGCTGGAGTGCAGTGGCCGGATCTCAGCTCACTGCAAGCTCCACCCCCTGGGGTTCACACCATTCTCCTGCCTCAGCCTCCCGAGTAGCTGGGACTACAGGTGCCCGCCACCTCGCCCGGCTATTTTTTTTTTCTTTTTTGTATTTTTTAGTAGAGAAGGGGTTTCACCATGTTAGCCAGGATGGTCTCGATCTCCTGACCTCATGATCCGCCCGTCTCGGCCTCCCGAAGTGCTGGGATTATAGGCTTGAGCCACTGCACCCGGCCAAACCTGCCATCTTAATGCAATCAGAATTACAAATTATATAGCAGTACTCCTGGATAAAAAAATAAAAAGTAAAAAAAAAAAAAATTACAAATTGTATTAGAAATAATACAGCTGGGCATGGAGGTTCACGCCTATAATCCCAGCACCTTGGGAGGCCGAGACGGGCAGATCACTTGAGCCTAGGAATTCAAGACCAGCCTGGGCAACATGCTGAAATCCTGTCTCTACAAAAAATACAAAATTAGCCAAGTGTGGTGGCATGCGCCTCTAGTCCTCAGCTACTTGGGAGGCTGAGGTGGGAGATCACTTGAGCCAGGTTGTGGAGGCTGCAGTGGGTCATAATCATTCCACTGCACTCCAGCCTGGGTGACAGAGTAAGACCTTCTCTCAAAAATATAACAAAAAATAACAATTATCAAATATTAACACTAGTACTTTCAAAATTCATCACAAGATTATATGCTATTTATTAAGATGTTTTTGATTATATGTAACAGAAAACCCAACTCAAACAGGTTTAGGCAAATTTATGAGTTCTTAAAACTGAATATTCCATACAATCAGTTAACTTTGGACTCCATTTGACCAAGAGGTTCACAGCATAAACATCAATCAGCAACTCCACTTCTCTACTGTTCTCTCAGTTCTGCCCTCCTCCATGTGATTTGAAGATGTAATGAGAAATTTAAATAAGTACTGATTTTCATCTACATTTCTAAAAGTTATGTATATACAAATTGGCCAAAAAAAAAAAAAAAAAATTCTTCAGAGACATAGGGTAGACTCCCGCTTGGTGAACTGGGTAATTCACACCAACTTTCTTGCTGCAATCTCTGCAGTCCCTGACAAAGGGGGAACAAACAAGATGAGCCTGAGGTTCACTCAACTGTTGTGTCTGGAGGCAATACTGAATGAACATCAGGGCAGGAAGGGGGACCCCAAAGGAAGTTTGACTTTTAGTTTGGAAAGGCCAAAGGGCTAGAATTTTGGGGACACAGTAGTAGAAAAGAAAGTGCCCCATCAAGAAAGAACTCCAGGTCCTGCACAGTGGCTTACACCTGTAATCCCGGCAATTTGGGAAGGGAGGCGGGTAGATTACTTAAGGTCAGGAGTTCGAGACCAGCCTGGCCAACTTGCTGAAACTCTGTCTCTACTAAAAATACAAAAATTAGCTGGGCGTGGTGGCATGTGCTTGTAGTTGCAGGTACTTGGGAGGTTGAGGCAGGAGAATCACTTGAACCCAGGAGGCGGAGGGTTGCAGTGAGCCAAGATCGCCCCACTGCCCTCCAGTCTGAGTGACAGAATGAGACTCCATCTCAAAAACAAAACAAAAAAAAAAAAAAAAAGGAAAAACTCCAGAAACCAACATAGCAGTATTCTTGACTCTTTAGCTGAATACTGATCTACACATGTGTACGATAAAACCCTACAAAGCAAAGGAGAACTTTTGGGGAAAGAACAACAACCTGAGAAGCTATAAGCAAAACACTTTCCAGAGCTTACCCAGGGGTGAGAATTATTCACATTATCACCCACCAGAATAAAAAGTCATCACTGGGAATACACAAAACATTCAGGAGAAACCCAGAAGGTGTCGTCTTTGTTGGATGTAAGACACTGTGAATTTTAGATTGCTGAGGGCTGAATGATGTTTGATTTTGTTCTGTCCAGAAGTCAAGCTTCTTGTGCATCAGTCTGAATATTTTAAGGCTTATTTACAAACATTTTTTAGTTCATGTCTAACGTAATTTTTCCTTTGAGCTAATTTATTCCATAACTAAGAAATTATCAATGAACGTACTTTCTTCTGCAATGTTTAATCTGTGATCAATGTCACCCAGTAAAATGTTCACTTCAGATCTTGCATATTAAAAACTGTAGCACTGTTATCAATGAACTTGAGAACAGAGCAAGAGAAACTACCCAAAAGTAAGCAAAGAAAGGGAAAAAAATTGAAGAAATATAAGCAGAGCTTTAGGGAACAATATCAAGCAGCCTAAATTATGTGTAATTGGAGTCTAGGTACAAAGGAGAACAATATTTAAGAAAATAATAGCTGAAATGTTGTCAAACTACACCCACAGACCCAAGAAGTTCAATAAATTCTAAGCGGAATACAGATAAAACCACACCAAAAGACATAATAATTATTTACTAAAATATGTTAAGAAGAATATTTTAAAAGCAGCCAGAAAAAAAGCACTTATGTTGAAAAGACTGAATGTGAAAAGGATTATAAGACTTTTTCCTGAAAAGTATTCCAGTCAAAAGACAATAGAAAAATCTTTAAATTGCTAAAAGAAAAAAAAATGGAGAGGGAACATCTATCAACTTAGAATTCTATACCAGAGAAAATATCTTTCATAAGTGAAAGCAAAATAAAAATATTTTCAGACAAGCAATAGCTAAGAGAATATGTTGTCAGCAGACCAGCAATATAATTTCAAGGAAATTATTCAGGCAGAAAGTATATATCATATGAAAACATGAATATACACAAAGAGATAAAAAGCACCAAAAATAATAAATATGGACAAATAAAAAAGTCAGTTTTCTCATTTCTTAAAATTAGAGAATATTTGATCATTTCATACAGAAATATACTGGTAAATGTAAACAAGGAGTTTACAGCACAAAAGTTAGAAAGGAGGTAACAGCAGCACACTGTTGTAAGGTTCTTCCATTATACTCAAGTGCTATAAAGTTATTTGACGGTAGACCATGATAAATTAAAGATAAGTATCATAAAAGCCCTAATGGGGAGGTTTCTCGATGTGTAATCAGAAGACCTATGTGTTCAGGAGATGCTTTCATGGGGTCTGCAAAGTCAGAGCTACATTCCTAATAGTGTTAATAGTTTGTCACTGCATTGACACTTGTACTAATGGTGCTCAGCAATGTTGAATAAAATTGTCAGCAGCCTGGGCAATATAGTGAGACACTGTCTCTACAAAAAATTAAAAAATTAGCCAAGTGTGGTTGCACGGGCATAGGGGTAGGGGGGTGCTGAGGTGGGAGGATTACTTGAGCCCTGGAGGTTAAGGTTGCAGTGAGCTATGAGCTCACTGCCGCACTCCAACCTGGGCAACAGAGACTATCTCAAAAACAAAAACTCTCAGTGCCCCATCACAAATCAAAGCAATAGCACTACTGATCACTGTATTCTTCAGGACATGCACTGAAAGATTAAAAAAAACAAGGGGCAGCAGCCAGATTCATTTAAGAATGTCTATGACAAAACAGTAAAAATTATTAATTGTATTAAATATTTATATATGAGTAAACATCTTCTTAACATTCTGTGTGACAAAAGGAAAAGTACAGGGCCAGGCAAGGTGGCTCATGCCTATAATCCCAGCACTTTGGGAGGCCGAGGCGGGCAGATCACCTGAGGTTGGGAGTTCGAGACCAGCCTGACCAACATGGACAAACTCCGTCTCTACTAAAAATACAAAAAATAGCCGGTGTGGTGGTGCATGCCTGTAATCCCAGCTACTCGGGAGGCTGATGCAGGAGAACCACTTGAACCCGGGAGGCAGAGGTTGCAGTGAGCCGAGATCGCGCCATTGCACTCCAGCCTGGGCAACAAGAGCGAAACTCTGTCTCAAAAAAGAAAAGGAAAAGTACCGATAAAGAACTCAACTACATACTTGTGCAAAGGAAAAGCACTTGTGCAAGTATTTGAGTTCTAAACTGAACAAATGTCTTTTTCAAGAACACTACTTTTATTTAAAATACTGACTGCAAACTGCAGTGGCAGTTATTTTCTAAAAATTAGACAAAGTGGGCCCTTCATCTCCATATTTCTCCCAGAAAACCATAAACCCAGTCAAGTCATAAGGAAATCATGAGAGAAACCCAAATTGAAGACCATTCTAGAAAATAATAGACCAGTACTCTTCAAAAGTGTCAAGTTCTTAAAAAAAAGGAAAGATGACAAACTGTCAAAAGCTATAGAAACTAAGGAATTGTGATAGCAAAATATAATGTGGTATTCCAGAGGAGACACTGAAAGAGATATGGGACTTTAATAGAAAAATTGGTGAAATCCAAGTGAAGTCTGCAGTAATCTACCAAAGTCAGTTTTCTGAGTTTTGACAAATGTACAGGGTAATAGATGTTAACATTAGGTGAAACTGAATGAGAGGTATTTAGGAATTCTCTGTATTATTTTTTTCAAAATCACAATAATAAAGTTATTCCAAAATCTAAAGTTATTCTGTAAATCTAAAGTTATTTCAAAATAAAAAGTTTATTAAAACAAACAAAAAAGGATGAAGTGTGCCAGTGATTTTTAAGGAAAGCAACTGAAAATAAGTATTGCCAATAATAAAATCCAGCCTTTCAGTAAGAATTAAAATGCTGTGAACTTGTATATATATATACACACACACATATACACACACACACACACATATATATAGACCAGCAATGTAATTTCAAGGACCAGCAATATAATTTCAAGGACCAGCACTATAATTTCAAGGAAATTATTCAGGCAGAAAGTATGTATCACATGAAAACATGAATATACACAAAGAGATAAAAAAGCACCAAGAATAATAAATATGGACAAATAAAAAAGACAGTTTTCTCATTTCTTAAAGTTTTAGAGAATATGTGGTCATTTAATACAGAAATATACTGGTAAATGTAAATAAGGAGTTTACAGCACAGAAGTTAGAAAGCAGGTAACAGCAGTACGCTGTTGTAAGGTTCTTACATGTAAGGTTCTTATAAAAGTAAGACCCAACTATATGCTATTTATAAGAAACCCACTTTAAATATAAAGACAGATACAAGAATAAAAGGATGAAAACAGAAATGTCTGCAAAATATTAACTGGAAACATGCTCTAGTGGCTAATAAAGTCAGATAAAAACTTCATATATAAGAGTATATATATGTATATTCATATATATGTGTGCATATATACATATATATTCTTACATGTATATACATACACACATATATACATATATATTCTTATATATGTGTGTATACATACATATATACATATATACGTATATATGCACACACACACATACATACATACACACACACACACACACACATATATATATATTTTTAAGACAAGAGTCTCACTCTGTCGCCCAGGCTGGAGTGCAGTGGCATGATATTGGCTCACTGTAACCTCCGTTTCCAGGTTCAAGCGATTCTCCTGCCTCAGCCTCCCGAGTAGCTGGGACTACAGGCGCATGCCACCACACTCAGCTAATTCTTATATTTTTAGTAGAGATGGGGTTTCACCATGTTAGCCAGGATGATCTCGATCTCTTGACCTCATGATCCACCCGCCTTGCTAGGATCCTCCCAAAATGCTAGGATTACAGGCATGGGCCACTGCACCCAGACCTATGCCATCATATATTTAACAGCTTCCCAGAATTAGATTTTTGTGAGATCAGCGGTAATAATAGTCATTTTTTGATATTTTATAATGCAATGCTGTAATATTTGGAAGATCGACGTATCTGGTGCACCAACATTTTCCAAATCACCAATGCATGATATTATAAAACCATGCATAAATATACATACCCAGGCAAAGTGCAAAAAAGACCAATAGATTTTTCTATAACAGAGTTATATGGTTTCAGATTCCACACTATAACTTACCTTTAAGAAACAACCACTTGATGAATTTTGGAGTGGCATCAAAGAAGAATGCCCACATTATCTGCAAAGACTATTAAAATGTTCTTCTCTTTACTACATACATAACTCTGTGAGATTTTCTTCATGTACTTAAATTTACTAAAACAATATAAAGCAAAAAACTAAATGCAAGAGTACATATGAGAATCCAGCCTTCATTTAAGCCATAGAGATCTGCAAAAATGGAAAATAATGCCACTCTCCCCACTACTTGTTTTTTAATAGTTATTTTTCACAAATATGTTGTTTTTGTTAACATATAATAGCTTTACTCTTGTAATTTTTAAATGATTAATACTTGAACATTTCAGTTTTAACTGGGGGTATAGTAATAATTGATAATCCCATAAACAGAAACTCTTTGAGGTCTTTAATAATTGAGAATCCAAAGGGACCCCGTCTCTACAAAAAAAAAAAAAAAATTAAATTAGCCACGCAAGTGGTATGTGCCTGTAGTCCTAGCTACTCGGGAAGCTGAGGTGGGAGGATGGCTTGAGCCCAGGAGGCAGAGGTTGCAGTGAGCCAAGACTGTACCACTGCACTCCAGCCTGGGCAATAGAGCCAGACTTTTTCTCAAAAAAAAAAAAAAAAAGAAAAAGAATCCAAAGGGATCATGAGACTAAGATGTTTGAAAACTGCTGATCAACAGCAACCACCAAAAAAGTAAAACAAAGGTAAAGCTAATAAGCTAATAGTGGAGAAAAAGTACAGTGACAAAAATACTCAGTCAACCCAAAAGAGGGCAGGAGAAAAAAAAAGTGAAGGACCAGATGAAATAATTTGAAAAGAAACAGTAAGTTGGTAAATTTAAACCTGATCATATCACTAATGACAGTAAATGACACTCCATCTAAAAAACAGAGGGTATCAGATTGTATACAAAAGCAATACCCAACTATATGCTACTTATAAGAAACTCAGTTTAAATATAGAGACAGATACAAGAATAAAAGGATGAAAACAGAAATGTCTGCAAAATACTAACTGGAAACAAGCTCTAGTGGCTAATAAAGTCAGATAAAAACTTCATAAAGGGAAATCTTACCAAAGCAAACAGGACGTATCATTGATGGTAAAGGGAGCAATTCACCAAGACAACTTCAAAACAAAGCTTCAAAAAACAGGAAACAAAAATTGACAGAAACGAAAGGAGAAATAACCAAGTAATTTATAGTGGAGATTTTATTGCTCTTGTCTCAGTAACTGGTAGAAAAAGCAAAAAAATTTAAAAATATAAAAGATGTAACACTACCAATCTAACATGACCTAAACTGACATTTATAGAATACTTCACTCAACATCTGCAAAATATACACTGTTTTCAAGTACACAAGGAACGTTCAGTAAGACAAGCTATATCTGGGGCATAAACAAGTCTCAATAAATTGAAAAAACACTGAAATTGCATAACATATATCGTCTGTTATGGTTTGAATATTTGTCCCTTCCAAAACTGGTGTTGAAATTTAATCCCCAGTGTGATAGTACTGGGGATGGGGGAAGGCTTTAAGAGGCAATTTGGTCAGGAGGGCTCTGCCCACATGAATGGATTAATCTGTTCACAGATTAACATGTTATCATGAGAGTGGGACTGGTAGCTTTATAAGAAAAGGAAAAGAGACCTGAGCTCATATGTTCAGCTCCCTTGCCACATGACGCCCTGCATCGCTCTGGGACTCTGCAGAGTTCCAACCAGTAAGAGGACTCTCACCAGATGGAGCCCCTCGACCACGGACTTTTCATCCTCCTTAACTGTAAGAAATAAATTCCCTTTGTTTATAAATTACTCAGTTCCCAATATTCCGTTATAAGCAACAGAAAATGGACTGAGACACTGACCATCCATAATTAATCATTTACAAAAACATATCTGTAAAATCCCAAGATATTTTAAAAGTAAAATAATATACTTCTACATAATCATAAGTAAAGGCAGTAACAAAAGAAAAGGAAAAATATCTTGCATTGAGTGCAAATGAAAACACTGAAATTTATGGAATGCAGCTAAAGCATAGCTAGAGGAAAATTTGTAGCTTAAAATACATTAAAAAGATAAAAGGTCTAAAATGAATGACCCACCTTAGAAAACTAGAAAAAAAGCAACATAAATCCAAAGCAAGTGGATAGTAAATAATGAAGAACAGAAATCAATGAATAGAACACACAAAACCAAGTAGTAAAAATCAGTGAAACAAAAGGTGTTTCTTTTAAAACATAATAAAATTGATAAACTCCTAGTAAAACTGATCAATGAAAAAGAGAAGATAAAAACTGTCAAAATCAGGAATGCAAGAGAGATCATCACTATCCACATTTGTATTACATACCTAGCAGACATTAAAAAAATAAGAAAATATGAATAATTTCATTGTAATAAATCTAGCAACATAGATGAAATATAAAAATCTGTTGAAAGACATGTTACCAAAGCTGACTCAAGAAAAAACAGAAAATTTGAATAGCCCAATCTGAGGTCAAGAAAAACATTAAGTTTATAACTAAAAATACACTCAACAACAAAAAACTTCCACACTTCACTTAGATCAGTAATTCTCAACTGGGGTTGACTTTGCCCCCTTGAGGACATCTGACAATGTCTAAGACATTTCGGTTGTCACAATGAGAAGTGAAGGGGGGTAATTACTACTGGAATTCTTAGAGGCCAGGGATACTATTAAATATCCTATATTTAACAGGAAAACCCCTCACAATATTTACATTTAGGTCATTTACATTTACATATACATGACCTAAAATGTCAAAAGTGCTGAGGTTGAGAAACCTTGGCCTAAATTATTTCACTGGTAAATTCTGTCAAATGTTTAAGGAAGAAATAACACCAATGTACACAAATTATTTCAGAAAATAGAAAAGAAACAATCCTCAACTTATTAAATGATGATTGCATTATCCCAATACCAGAATCTGACAAAGGCATTAAAAGAAAATTATAGACTGACATCCCTCATGAATATGGAAGCAAAAATCCCTAACATAATATTAGCAAACTGACTTCTGGACTTCCACTCCAGCATGTATACAGCTTAGAAATTGCCATTCCAGGCCGGGCGCGGTGGCTCAAGCCTGTAATCCCAGCACTTTGGGAGGCCGAGACGGGCGGATCACGAGGTCAGGAGATCGAGACCATCCTGGCTAACACAGTGAAACCCCGTCTCTACTAAAAATACAAAAACTTAGCCGGGCGAGGTGGCAGGCGCCTGTAGTCCCAGCTACTCAGGAGGCTGAGGCAGGAGAATGGCGTGAACCCGGGAGGCGGAGCTTGCAGTGAGCTGAGATCTGGCCACTGCACTCCAGCCTGGGTGACAGAGCAAGACTCCGTCTCAAAAAAAAAAAAAAAAAAAAAAAAAAGAAATTGCCATTCCAGGACAGGTGTGGTGGCTCGCGCCTATAATCCCAACATTTTGGGGGGTCAAGGTGGGAGGATCTTTTGAGGCCAGGAGGTCAAGAAGTTGCCACTGCATCCTAACAAGTAAAAACCTAAGTAAACTGAAAAATTAATAATTATTCTTAGATTCATCAGAGACATGAAGCCACATAGAAAACCACTGCCCCAAAACTGCAGAGACAAACACATAAAGGAGAATCACAACTTAGCAGAGCAGACACCCAGAAGCTGAAACCTCTGGCAGTGCTGGAGTAGGAAAACATAAACTGTAATAGACAAACTGTTGGAGGCTGAGTGTGGACAAGTCTGATGTTAGAACTCCAGGGGAGATGCAGGTATTTAAAAAAGGAAAAAAATAAAACAAAACTCCAGGAGGACTCAGTTGCATACACTTTTGTGAGTTTTACCTCCAGGAACTCTACCAAGTCCTCAGAGTGAGTACTGTGGGGGAGAAATCCCCTTGTGCTTTCGGCAGGAGAGGAAAAGTAATTATTTTGAAATACTCCTTTACATTCTGTTCCTAACAAGGTCTGCCCTCAGGAGAAACTATTTTACCAGAACCTTACCTGCTCCAACCTAACTAGGGGAAGGGAAATACACAACTCCAGCTCCCTCTGGCCATTCTGTCCTGTCAAAGAGGGAAAAAAAACAAAACTGAAAATACTATGAAGCGTACCATTCAGGGGTACAGGTTCACCAAAAGATTAAGACCTAATCACAGGACTATAGAATGCTTCCCCTTTTCCCACACCTTACCACTACCTTACTAAAGGCCTACTTACCAGTTCCTTTTATCCACCACATTCTATCTACCTTTCAGCAAAAATTATATGGCATACTAAATGGTTATAAAAAAAAAAAAAAAAAAAAAAAACCACGGTCTAAAGAGACTAAACAAGCATTAGAACCAGAGTCAGATATGATAGGAATGTTGGAATTATCAAACCAGAATTTGTTTTAAAGAGAACTATGAGCAGTGCACTAAAGTTTCAATGGAAAAGTAGACAACATGCAAGAATAATGTAAGAGATGGACATTTTAAGAAATAATCAAAAAGAAATACTAAAGATTAAAAAACTGGAACAGAAAGAAAGAATTCCTTTGATGGGTTCATTAGCAAATTGGACATGGCTGAGACAGAATCTCTGAACTTGAGGTATGACAACAGAACTTGCGAAACTGAAAAGCAAAGAGAAAAAAGATGGGGAAAAAAAGTGCAGAGTATCCAAGAACACTGGGAAAACTACAAAGGACAAGAGAGAGGGGAGGAGAAGAGAGACAGAGAGAAGGAAGAAGAAATATCTAAAGCAATATGGACTGAGAAGTTCCCCCAAATTAATGTCAACACCAAATCAAAGATCCAGGAAGCTCAGAGAACATCAAACAGGATAAACATATACATAAAAAAACCCCTACTTCTAGCCATATCATATTCAAATTTCAGAAAATCAAAGATCAAAAAATCTTCAAAGAAGGCAGAGGGAAAAACACCCTACCTATAGGAACAAAGATATAAACTTATCCTCAGAAATGCAAGTAAAGAGTAGAGAGAAATATTTAAAGTGCTGAGAGAAAAAAATTGCAAGCCTAGAATTCTGTATCCTGCAAAGTTATCCTTCAAAAGTGAAGGAAAAAAACTTTCTGAGACAATTATTAAGGAATTTGACAGTAGACCTGCCTTGCAAGAAAATGTTAAAAGAAGTTCTTCTTAAAGAAGATATTTTTCTTTTTCTTCTTTTTTGTTTTTTTTTGTTTGTTTGTTTTTTGTTTTTTGTTTTGAGACAGAGTCTCACTCTGTTGTGCAGGCTGGAGTGCAGTGGCGTGATCTCAGCTCACCTCAACCTCCGCCTCCTGGGTTCAAGCGATTCTCCTGTCTCAGCCTCCCAAGTAGTTGGGATTACAGGCATGTGCCATCATGCCCAGCTAATGTTTGTATTTTTAGTGGAGACAGGGTTTCACCATTTTGGTCAGGCAGGTCTCGAATTTTTCTTATTCTTAATTGATCTAATAGAAAACAGTTTTCTTATTCTATTTTCTGTTGCTTATAACAGAATACCTAAAATTCAAAGGAATTTATTTCTTAACAGTTACAGAGGGTGAGAGGTCCAAGGTCAAGGGGCTACATCTAATGAGAGCCCTCTTACTGATGGGGACGCTCTGTAGAATCCTGAGGTGGTGCAGAGCATCATGCGGTGAGGGGCTGAGCATGCTAGCTCAGATCTTGCTTCCTCTTCTTATAAAGTCACTAGTCCCATTCCTATGATAATCCAATAATCCATTAATCTGTTAATGGATTAATCCTGTAAAATAGAGTAATCCTCTTAAAGAATTAATCGCCTCTTAAAGGCCCCACCTCTCAATACTGCCACAGTGGGGATTGCATTTCAACATAAATTTTAGAGGGCATAAACATTCAAACCATAGCAACAGTTTACTCAAAATAATAGCAGCAATAAGGTGTTTAATTATGTATGCTCGTGTGTGTGTGCTCACATGCGAGTAAAACGAATGGCAGTAATAAAAGGGATGGGCAGCAGGAATTAGGAATGTTTTGTTATTACAAGGTATTTGCATTACACATGAAACTCCACTTTCAGGTATAGTGTTACCTGAAAGTGGAGTTGGCTTAGCTATAAATACATACTGCAAACTCCAGGACAACCACCAAAAAAAGTTTTAAAAAAAGAAGTATAACTGATATGCTAAGAAATGGGAGAAAATGGGATCATATAAAATGTTCAATTAAAACTAAAGACTGAAAAGATGTGGAAGACAAAACCGGAAACAAATTATAAAGGCAACAACTAACAAACAGTAACAGAAATGAGAGATAATAATCCAACTATATCAATAATCACTTTAAATATCAATGGTCTAAATGCACCAATTAAAACACAGAGAGGCCAAGCACAGTGGCTCATACCTATAATCCCAGAACTTTTGGAGGACACAGTGGGAGGACCATTTGAGGCCGAGAGTTTGAGGCTGCAGTGAGCTATGATTGCACCACTGCACTCCAGCCTGGGCAACAGAGCAAGATTCTGTCTCAAAAATAAAACAAAACAAACAAACAAATGAAAAAATAGAGACTGTCAAAGTGTATCACAAAACAAGGCCCAGCCATATGTTGTCTACAAAAAAACTCTAAGTTGAACAATAAGAACACATGGATACAGGAAGAACAACAACACACACACACAGGGGCCTGTCAGGGGGTCGGGGGACAAGGGGAGGGAGAGCATTAGGACAAATACCTAATGCATTCAGATGTTAAAACATAAATGACAGGTTGATAGGTGCAGCAAACAACCATGACACATGCACACCTATGTAAAAAACCTGCACATTCAGCACATGTATCCTGGAACTTAAAAGTAAAATTAAGTTAAATTTTTAAAAACTCCACTTTAACTATAAAGGCACATATAGATTAAAAGATAAGGGAAGGAGAAAGATATACCATCCCAACACTAATCAAAGACAACAGGAGTAGCTATAGTAATCTTGGACAGAGCAGACTTCACAGCAAGGAAATTTATCAGGAATAAAGAAGGGCATTACATAATAAAGTGGTTAATAATCCAAGAAGACATAACAATTCTTATCATGTATGCAACTAAAAACAGAGTGGTCAAAATACATGAGGCAAAAACAGGTAGAACTACAAGGAGAAACAGATGAATCTACTATTACACTGGAAAACTTTAAAGCCTCTATCAGAAATAGACAGATCCAGCAGTCGGAAAATCAGTAAGGACATAGCTGAACTCAACAGTACCATCAGTCAACTGCATGTAATTGACATCTGTAGACTACTACATCCAACAACAGCAGATGAAACATTCTTCTCAAGCTAACATGGAACATCGACCAATACAGACTACATTCTAGGCCACAAAATACACCTTAACAAGTTTAAAATAACAGAAATCATAAAATGTCTGCTCTCAGATCTCAATGAAATTAAACTAGAAATTGACAGAGAGAGATTCCTGAAAAATCCCCAAATACTTGGAGATTAAACAACACACTTCTAAATAACACATGTGTCAAAGAAGAAATCTTAAGGGTAATTTTAAAATATTTTTAACTATAGGAAAATGAAAATACAACTTATGAAATTTGTGAGATGCAGCAAATACAGTATTAGAGGCAAAAGTATTGCTTTGAATGAATATATGAGAAAAGAAGATCTAAAATCAATCATCTAAGCTTCCACCTTAACAAGAAAAATTCGAGCTAATTAATTACAAAGGAAGCAGAAAAAAATAAATAAAAATAAAGAGCAGGAATCAATAAAATTAAAAACAGGAAGTCAGTAGAGAAAAATCAACAAAACCAAAAGCTAACAGTTCTTTAAAGAGAACAATAAAATTGATAATCCTCTTGCCAGGATAACTAAGAGAAAAAAAAAAAAAAAGACACAAATTACCAATATCAGAAATGAAAGTGGAGACATCACTACAGAGCCCAAGGACGTTAAAAAGGATAATGAAGAAATATTATGAACAATTCTTTTTTTTTTTTTTTGAGATAGAGTCTTGTGCTCTGTTGTCCAGGTGCCATCCTGGCTCACTGGAACCTCCACTTCCCGGGTTCAAGCGATTCTCCTGCCTCAGCCTCCCAAGGAGTTGGCCGACTACAGGCACATGCCACCACGTACAGCTATTTTTTTAAATTAATATTTTTAGTACAGCTAATATTTTTAGTACAGACAGGGTTTCACCACGTTGGCCAGGCTGGTCTCGAACTTCTGACCTCAAGTGATCCACCCGCCTTGGCCTCCCAAAGTGCTGGGATTACAGGCATGAGCTACCACACCTGGCCTGTTACGAACAATTCTATGCCCAAAATTTGATAACCTGAATGAAATGAACCAATTCCTTGAAATATACCCAAACTAACATAAGAAGAAATTGAATCAATAATTAATAATCTTCCAAACCAGAAAGCACAGACCCAGATGGGTTCACTGATGAATTCTACCAAATATTTAAGGAAGAAATTGTATCAATTATCTATAATCTCTTCCATAAGATACATGGAGAGGAAATACTTCATAACTCATTATATGAAGCCAGCATTACTCTAATACCAAAACTAGACAAAGGCATTACCAAAACAGAAACATACAGACCAGTATCTCTTATGAACGTAAATGCAAAAAATTCTCAAGAAAATATTAGTAAATCTAATCCAACAATGTATAAAAAGAATTCTATACCATGACCATGTGGAATTTATCCTAGGTATGCACAACTGGTTCAATGTTTAAAAAAAAAATCAATTAATTTAATCAATTGCATCAAGAGGCTAAAGAACAAAAATCACATGATAAAACATCAATAGACGTTGGAAAAGCATTTGACAACATCCAACACCATTCATGATGAAACTTCTCAGTAAACTAGGAATAGAGGGGAACTTCCTCAACTTGATAAAGAAAATCTACAAAAAACCTATAGCTAACATCATACTTAATGGTGAGAAGCTAGAAGCTGTCTCTCTAAGATCAAGAACAAGGCAAGGATGTCCCCACTCATCACTGCTTTTCAACATTGTTCTAGAAGTCCTAGTTAATGCAATAGAAAAAGGAAATAAAAGTTACACTAATTAGGAAAGAAGAAATAAAATTGTCTTTGTTTACAGATGACATGATTGTCTGTGGAGAAAGTCCAAAAATATCAACAGAAAACTTTTGGAACTAATAAGCAATAACAGCAAGTTTACAAGATAGAAGGCTAATGTACAAAAGTCAATCACTTTCTTACAATATAACAGCAATGAACAAGTAAAATTTAAAATTTAAAACATAATACCATAAAAATGAAATAATTAGGTATAAGTCTATCAAAATATACGCAAGATCCATATGAGGAAAAGTACAAAACTCTAACGAAAGATAAAAAGAAGAACAAAACAAACGAAGAGATGTTCCACGTTTATGATTAAGAAGACTCACCGGGTGTGGTGGCTCTCGCCTGTAATGTCAGCACTTTGGGAGGTCAAGGCAGGTGGATCACCTGAGGTCAGGAGTTCAAGACAAGCCTGACCAGCATGGAGAAACCCCGTCTCTACTAAAAATACAAAATCAGCCCAGCGTAGTGGTGCATGCCTATAATCCCAGCTACTCAGGAGGCTGAGGCAGGACAATTGCTTGAACCCGGGAGGCGGAGGTTGCAGTGAGCTGAGATCGCGCCATTGCACTCCAGCCTGGGCAACAAGAGCGAAACTCTGTCTCAAAAAAAAAAAAAGACTCAACGTCATTTAGATGTCAGCTTTTCTCAACTTGATCTACAGATTCAACACAATCCCAATCAAAATCTCAGCAAATTATTTTGGGAATGATAAACTGATTCTAAAGTTACACAGAGAGACAAAAGACCCAGAATAGCCAACTCAATATTGAAGAAAAAGTCAGAGGACTGACACTACTAGAATTCAAGACTTATGAAAAGGCTACAATAATTAAGACAGTGTGGCACTGGAGAAAGAGCAGACAAATAGGTCAATGGAACAGAATAGAGATCCCAGAAATAAGCCCACATAAATATAGTCAACTGATCTTTGACAAAGGAGCAAAGGCAATACAATGGAGCAAAGATACGCATTTCAACAAATGGTACTGGAACAACTGGACATTGACAGCCAAAAAAAAAAAAAAAATCAATCTACACACAGACCTTACATCCATCATAAAAATTAACTCAAAATGGTTTACAGACCTAAATGTAAAGTATAAAACTATACAACTCCTAGAAGATAACACAGAAAATTTAGATGGCCTTGAGTATAGTGATGACTTTTTAGATCAATACTAAAGGCATGATCTACAAAAAAATAAAAATAAAAATACAGTAGGCCGGGCGCGGTGGCTCAAGCCTGTAATCCCAGCACTTTGGGAGGCCGAGACGGGCGGATCACGAGGTCAGGAGATCGAGACCATCCTGGCTAACACGGTGAAACCCCGTCTCTACTAAAAAATACAAAAAACTAGCCGGGCGCGGTGGCGGGCGCCTGTAGTCCCAACTACTCGGGAGGCTGAGGCAGGAGAATGGCGTGAACCCGGGAGGCGGAGCTTGCAGTGAGCTGAGATCCGGCCACTGCACTCCAGCCTGGGCGGCAGAGCGAGACTCCGTCTCAAAAAAAAAATAAAATAAAATAAAATAAAATAAAATACAGTAGTCCCCCTTACCCTTGGGAAATATGTTCTAAGACCCCCAGCGGATGCCTGAAACCATGGATAATACTTAACCCTGTATGTGCTTTTTTCCTATACATATGATAATGTTTTATCAACTTTATAAATTTATAAACTAGACATAGTAAGACATTAACAATAGAGAAATTATAACAAAATACTATAATAAAAGTTATATGAATGTGTTCTCTCGCTCTCATACACACACTCACACATGCACACATACACAAACACACAAAATATCTTAATATTTTCAGACTGCAGCTGACCATGGGTAACCAAAACTGTGGAAAGTGAAACTGTGATAAGGGGAGACTACTATAATTGATAAGCTGGAGTTCGCTAAAATTTAAAATTTCTGCTCTGTGAAAAGACAAGCCATAGAAAGACAGAACATATTTGCCAAAGGCATGCCTGACAAAGGACTGTTATCCAAAATAGACAAAGAACTCTTAAAACTCAACAATAAGAAATTGAACAATCTGATTTTAAAATGAGCAAAAGACCTGTATATCATCAAAGAAGATATACAGATGGCAAGTAAGCATGTGAAGAGATGTTCAACATCATATGTCATTAGGGAATTGCAAATTAAGACAATGAGACACCACTACACAGTTATGAGAATGACCAAAATTCAAAACACTGACAGCAGCAAATACTGGAGAAAATGTGGTGCAAGAGGAACTCTCATTTAATGCTGCTGGGAATGCACAAGGGGACCAACACTTTGGAAGATATCTTGCTAGCTTCTTGCAAAACTAAACATATTCTTATGATCCAGCAATCACTTCCTTCGGTATTTACCAAAATGAACTAAAAACATAAAAACACACAAAAAAATTGCACGCATAAGTTTAGAGAAGACTTATTAACAGCAGCCAAAACCTGGAAGCAACTAAGACGTCCTTCAGTAGGTGAATGGGTAAATAAACTGTGGTGTTCCCAGACAATAGAATATTACTCAGCACTAAAAAGAAATGAGCTATCAAGCTATGGAAAGGCATGGAGGAAATATAAATGCATATTACTAAGTGAAAGAAACCAACCTGAAACAGCTAAATACTGTCTGGTTCCAATTACGTAATAGTCTGGAAAAGGCAAAACTATGGAGACAAGAAAAAGATCTGTGGTTTCCAGAGGATTGGGGGAGGGAAGGATGACTACACACAGCTCAATTTTTAGTGTAGTGAAACTATGCTGTGTAATACTACAATGACAGATACATGTTATTATACATTTGTCTAAAGTCATAAAATGTACAACACTGGGAATGAATGATACCGTAAACTACAGACTTTGAGTGACAGTGTGTCAGTGTAAGTTCATTGGTTATAAAAAAAAAGATCCACTGCGGTGCAAGATGCTGACAGTGAAGGAGGTTGTGTGTATGTGGGGACAGGAGTTATATGGAACACTGTACTTTCTCCTCAAATCTGCTATGAACCTACAACTGCCATAGTTTTTACATTTAAATATATATATATATATGCAGATCTAATCCAGAAATAAGCAAGGTGAATAATAACTGTGACTGATCATAGTTTATTCCTGGAATGCAAAGTTGGTTTAACAACCAAAAACTAACTTACACAACTTAATAATTTATAAAAATGATCACAAGAGTTGACACTTGAGTTTTGCCTCATATGAATGGACCAACAGCTAGACATATACTGCCCAAGAAACATTCATCAAATCTCTGAAGGATGACATCATGTTAGCCTTCAAACTGCTTTCCATACATGATGTCTCAAATATTATATGTTTGAAATATTACACCGAGCAGTCAAGCAAAGGTAACTGGGCACACAAAGAGGTAAGGTAACACCTGCTAGCCAAAACTAGCAGAAACAATATTTGATATAAGCAGACCTATAGGAGTTCCAGATGCTGGAATTTCCAGACATATGAAATAGCTATACTTACTATGTTCAAGGAGATAAAGGCCAAGCTTGAAATTTCAGCAGGGAACAGTAAACTGTAAAAAGTGATACAGTAGATTTGAAAAAGAACCAGCTAGGAACACAAGAATTAAAAACACATAAAATTGACATGAGGAACTCAATGTATGGAGCCAATGTATTCTTAACACATTCTCTAGGTAGTTCTAATCATCCACTGTGTTTGAAAATTAGAATAATAATTATTTTAAAATCTTAACAGCCTTGTCCTCAAATCCACTGTTCTTTTTTTAACCTTTTTAAGATGTTTTTATTGGTTTAATTTACACATAATAATTTTACCTACTTACGGGGTACATAGTGATGTTTTGATACATATAATGTATGGTGATCAGATCAGGGTAATTACCACATCCATCATCTCAAACATGTATCATTTCTTTGTGTTGCGAATATTCAATATCCTCCTTCTTGCTATTTAAAACTGTATATTATTGGTAACTATGGTCATTCAACAATGGTATGAAACACTAGAACTTATTCCTTCTATCTAGCTGGAATTTTTTATCCTTTAACAAATCTCTCCCTAACATGCAGCCCCCACCACCACTTTCCTCCTACCCTTTCCAGTCTTTAATATCCCCTGTTACATTTTTTACTTCTATGGGATCAACTTTCTTTCTTGGGTCCCACATATAAGTGAGAACTTGTGGTGTTTAACTTTCCATTTCTGGCTTATTTCACTTAACATAATGTCCTCCAGTTCCACTCATGTTGTCACAAATGACAAGATTTCATTCTTTTTTATGGCTGAATAGTATATGATTGTGTATATATACCACATTTTCTTTATCCATGCATCTGTTGTTGGGATACCGAGGCTGATTTCATATGTTGGCTATTAGGAATAGTTCTGCAATAAACACAGGGGTGCAGATGCCTCCTTGATATACTGATTTCCTTTTGTTTGGATAAATGCCCAGTAGTGGGATTGCTGGATCATTACTGTTTTCTAATCCAGCTCCTAGAATGCCTCCAGAATTATTTTTCTAATACATAAATTTGATATCTCAGTACCTTATTTAAAAGTATTTTAGATAAAACCCAATTCTCTAGCCTCATGGCTAATGAGCCTTCACCATCTACCCTGTATCTTTGATATACTGTCCTATTAGCTAAACAGATCCTATTCATTCCTGCTTGCTTTTTCAATTTCCTCTATCTAGACTGGCTTTCCCCATCTTGTCTGCCTGCTTAATTCCTACTAATACACTTAGGAACACAATTTGCATGTCATCTCTGAGAAAAATAAATCACTCTTTCAACTGTACTCTCATACTCTGTCACAGCTCTACTAAAACACTTACCATACAATATTATAGTTACATATGAAATTCTCTTCTACCCCTTGTCCCCTGCAGTTATACTGAAATAACTCAAAGGCTAGGAGATATATATATATATATGTGTGTGTGTCAAGAACCTAAATTATACCTATTGCATTAAACATAATATTTGTTGAATAAATAATTCATGGAAATAAGCCAGAAAATCTTAGGAAATCTAAGATCAATTCAAGAATTCTGTCCTTCAAGTTCTCCTATAGAAAAGGCCTAGAGTTTACTAATATTAGGTCACACATTGAATTGGCAGCAGAATGGTATTCTACCACACTTTGATGCCTTGTGTTTTGTAGCTAAAGCGATTTACCAGAAAAATGTACCAGGAGGGAAATATGTGAAAAGATCAGACTGGATTCAAAGGGAGAGTGGCAAAAATCTTTGAATAGCTGCCTAAATAAATAAAATATGGGGATTGACAAGAAGAAAGAATAGTAGCATAGAAGCTTCTCCTTCAAAGACAATGAGAGAGCCAAAATAGCCTGATATATACACTGATATATCCATTAACTGACTTGACTTTGAGGTTCAATGGACAGTAGGAACACTCCCCCTTAAAGGGGTTAATGTTAAACCACATTAGTGAGTAAATCCTTCTATTTCTATATGCTGTGAACAATTTATAGGGAGCCAGAATAATGTTTCAGAAGCAGAAAAACTCCCCACCTCTGCTACCTCAAGACCACGTCTGCCCAAGATAAAGAGAGTCTCTTACACAACTTAATCTAAGAGCTGAGGAAACCATTATGCTTGGGATAGACAGGGTTTAGCTGATTACGATGTCTTTATAGATCATAAATTTTATTCCAGATCCATGAATTAGGAGACAAAAAACCCATCCTATATTTCAAGCTCAATTGCAATCTTGGGGCAAAGCATTTCATCACTTTCTGGCATATAAGAGTACCTTAGTCAATTTTATTTTTGCAGAGTTATTAGCACGATCTTGTTTGTTTAGTCTGAAGCCTACCATAATATACAAGTCTGAGATAAAGACAGGATGAATACAACTTTTAATATAATGTTGATATACAAAACAGTATTCCTGTAATCAAATATAGATATTCAGAGTATTTTCAAACTGTAACCCTTTCCAAGTCTCTGTTTCTGATAAAATGAAAAAACATTCCCTCAAATTCTACCCTGTTTAATTTGTGAAAACTTAACTTTATTCTTTTAATTTTCTTTAATTAATAATTTAGGTTTCTCTCTTGAGGCTCATACTTCTCCCTTCTCCCAGAAGCACAGGCCCAGAAATATTACTAGCTCCTCTCCAATCTTTAGACCACAAAAATTAATTTTTATGAAATCCATTTATACATAGAAATGCATAATAATTTATTAACCATCAATAAAGAACACACACGCAACTGGAAATGTAGTTATTCACTGCCTTTTCAAGGTGATAACAGATAAGGTAAATAAAGGTGAAAACAAAACATGCAATAGTGCAACAATTTTTTTAACTTTTCAAGAAGAACTTCTGGTCGGGCATGGTGGCACATGCCTGTAATCCCAACACTTTGGGAGGCCAAGTCAGAGGATCACTTAAGCCCAGGAGTTCAAGACCAGCCAGGGAAACACAGTGAGACCCTGTCTCTACTAAAAGTAAAAAAATTAGCCAGGTATGGTGGTGTGCACCTGTAGTCTCAGCTACTAGGGAGGCTAAGGTGGAAGGATCATTTGAACCCAGGAGGTCAAGGTTGCAGTGAGCCATGATCGTGCCACTGCATTCTAGCCTGGGCAACAGAGTGAGATCCTGTCTCAAAAACTGAATTTCTAAAGAATAACTTCTGAACACAGTCCAGCCCCTCTGCAATTTAACATCAGTGAAAGAATTGCTTTGTTTTTGCAGTACTTAGTCAAATTTTACAGCAAGAATATCGATATGTAAGCATAATAAAAACCAATAAACTTTTCAAATATTCTATTACACATACCAATAAAATCAGAAACCAGAAAATTAAGCTCTAACATGTTCTAAGTTTTATGTATTTAACATTTAACTACTGCTCACAAAACACATGTATGCTAGTCCGTTCCATAATGTTATTCCTGCAGTAAAAAATTTCAAAAGCAAAGGCTTAACTGAAGAAAGTGACTTATTCGACTTTTAAACAATCTGAAGCTGTCTGATTAAGAAATTAGTATCTTACAACTTTTTTCCTCGCCTGTCAAAAGTTATGTGAAACTGATTCACCACTCAACTTAAACTTCACCAGAAAATGGCACAAGTATTGATGAAAAACTTGATCATCTAAGGACTACAATCTCGTTTTCATGTTAAAGATGCCAATATAAAAGCAGTGCCTAGCAAAAAAAGATAAGTTTCACTGAGAGATTATCAGTTTGACATAAACAGTGCATATTCAATCTAGTATGCAATTGTATCATAATTATATATAACATGGTTTATTTGAAATCATTCTCACTTGCAGTTTCGAGTTCCTAAGACAAACAATGTAGCTGTATTCCAACTTTACCTACTAATTTAGGAAAAAAAAAATACTCAGGTCAACTGAACTACGATATAACTGAAATACTATTTATAATTAACGGATGTAATTTTTAACCTGGCTCACCAACTGGTTCAAAAGGCCACAAATGGAATTTCACATCTGCAAGAGAACACATGTGATAATCCTCAAAAAGTAATACTGCGAATGTTCTTGTGATTTGAGAATTGATCATCAAGTTAAATGCCAAACTTCAGTCAGTTTGACTTTGCTATAATCCTAAAATGTTTTTTATGTTTCTTTACTATTAACATGGAAAGCACTAAAATTGATTAGACTTGTAATAAAAGTTACTGCAGGAATAAAAAAGGTTTTAAAATATTTAATCTATTCTTTCACTTATGAACTCACGTATCTCTGAAAAGCTACAGGTACAAAATATGTAAAGTTAAATTATATATATACGTGTGTGTATATATATACATCTATATAAATATGGTGACATTTCATTCTTGAAATGGAAAAAAACATATAATACTATACATGCAAAATACATACATGCAAAAATAATTACGTGTTTTCCACACAAAAAAATAAATTTTAAAAGTCCTAAAAATGTGAAAATGAACTGAGATAGATCATTCTATGTTTTATATTTTATAAAGAGAATACAATCATGTGTTGTTTCACTAATAAGAGAAAAAAAGGTTTTTTTTTGTTTTTGTTTTCTGGTTTTTTTTTAAACAGCTCAGGCTAGAGTGCAGTGGCGCAACCTCCACTCACTGCAACCTCCACCTCCCAGGTTCAAGCAATTCTCCTGCCTCAGCCTCCCAAGTAGCTGAGATTACAGGTAAGCGCCACTATGGCCATTAATTTTTTTGTTTTTACTATAAATGGGGTTGGCCAGGCTAATCTGGAACTCCTGACCTCAAGTGATCCACCCGCCTCAGCCTCCCAAAGTGCTGGGATTATAGGCGTGAGCCACCACACTCAGCAAAAACTTTGTAAATTAAATCTTTTTTTCTTTACTTAGGTGTAATCTTACAGATGTCTTTCTTTTTTTTATTATTATTATACTTTAAGTTCTAGGGCACATGAGCACAACGTGCAGGTTTGTTACATATATATACATGTGCCATGTTGGTGTTCTGCACCCATTAACTCATCATTTACATTAGGTGTATCTCCTAATGCTATCCCTCCCCACTACCCCCTCCCCACAATAGGACCTGGTATGTGATGCTCCCCTTCCTGTGTCCAGGTAATTTCATTGTTCAATTCCCACCTATGAGTGAGAACATGCGGTGTTTGGTTTTCTGTTCTTGCGATAGTTTGCTGAGAATGATGGTTTCCAGCTGCATCCATGTCCCTACAGATGTCTTTCTATTAAAGAAATGTTTGGTTTAATAACATATTTAAAAATATGGCAACTCTGCAGGGCACGGTGGTGTGCGCCTCTAGTGCCCTGTACTCAGGAGGCGAAGACGGGAGGATTGCTTGAGCCCAGGAGTTTAAGGCCAGCCTGGGCAACATAGTGAGCCCCATCTCCCCCAAAAATCTTTTTTTCAAAAAATGTTTTAAAAGAATCAACAACTTCTTTCTGAAGACCTGCTTTAAAAAGTTATTAGCCAAAGAAATACTACTATTCTAATCTAATAAAGCTTACTGCTTTACCATTCAAAAAGCAAGTGAGGCATCATTTCTCCAAGCAGTTTTTTACACCTAAATTGCCAGCTACCTCTTCATTTCCTAAAGCCTTAACACCTTAAGACCCTATCTCAAACCATAACAGAAGTGTCCTAACATTCCTCATGGCTTTACTGATACTGTCTTCACTTTCAGTTTCTGATTCCAAACATAATAACATCTATCTGAAAGCATACATGGTAAAGGAGCTCAGATACACAGTTTTATATTCATCTTTTAGAGAATTCAAAAATCAGTGCTGTGAAAAAATGTTTTAGAACAGAGACCTAAGACTGGAAATTTACCATTACAATAAAAAGAAAATCATGTCCACTTTGTAAAGTGAGAATTGCAGGGAAGAGGACAGCAAAATTAGACAAATAGGGAGTAGAGGACACACACTGAAGTAGAGATAGTAGAAAGCAAGAGGTAGAAACATGTTCCATCACATGGTAAAAGTAATACATTTTTTTCTTTCTTTTTTTTTTTTTTTTTTGAGACAGAGTTTTGCTCTTGTCACCCAGGCTGGAGTGCAATGGCACAATCTCGGCTCACTGTAATCTCCGCCTCCCAGGTTCAAGTGATTTTCCTGCCTCAGCCTTCCGAGCAGCTGGAATTATAGGCACCTGCTACCACACCTAGCTAATTTTTGAACTTTTAGTAGAGACCAGGTTTCACCATGTTGGCCAGGCTGGTCTCGAACTCCTGACCTCAGGTAACACACCAGCCTCAGCCTCCCAAAGTGCTGAGATTAAAGGTGAGCCACCGCACCCAGCTGATACATATTTTGAAGGTGGAAAAGGGTCAGAAGAAAAATGACTTGACTATACATAATGCCTCCCAGAGAACAAACATAACCACAAAAAGGGCACTGAAATATATACTAACACCTGTGATATAGCTGGAAAGCTCAAAAACTAAAGTAAGTGGCGCAGAGAAATAATCATCAGTTTAAAGGATCAGAGAAGGGGCCGCAGAGGCAGAGGCAGGAACTACATTTCAACTCTACTCCTTCTTCTCAAATAAAAAAGAGCTGTTCTTTTCCTGACCACTCATGAAGTTTTACTGTTATTGTTACTGTTTTTTGAGACGCAGTCTCGCTCTTTTGCCAGGCTGGAGTGCAGTGGCACAATCTTGGCTCACTGCAACCTCTGCCTCCCAGGTTCAAGTGATTCTCCTGCCTCAGCCTCCCAAGTAGCTGGGACTACAGGCACGTGTCACCACGCCCAGCTAATTTTTGTATTTTTAGTAGATATGGGGTTTCACCATGCTGTTCAGGATGGTCTCGATCTTCTAACCTCGTGATCCGCCCACCTCAGCCTCCCAAAGTGCTGGGATTACAGGTGTGAGCCACCGCTCCCAGCCCACTCATCAAGTTTTTATACCATATGTATAAAAAAGAGAATGTGAGGTCTTGGCTTTCCAAAATGAAAATAGCAGATTAAAGGTATACAGCATACCAGTAAAGATAATTATCCAACCAGTAATTTATTCAGAGACTTATGGTAAGAAAATATCATAGAACGTTAGTTTATATAAAGATATAAAAATGTATGTGCATGCATATTTAAACTACTATACAAAATCAAGAATACCTGTAAAAACCTTCAGTAGCAAGACCACTGTTTTGCCTCTAGAGGGCGAACCTGGTCTTCTGAAAACTTCTAGACAAGGGAAGTTACTTTCAGACTTTACCAAAAAAAACAAAGGAGCTAAAATTTAAGATGTCACAATAGCAGAGGTTCCCAACCTTTCTTGGTCAATGCCTTTAGTGTCTCTAATCTTTTTCACAGTAACTCTTAAGCCAAAAGAAATACCTAATGATTCTGCTTAATAAGTAGCTATGTCGAAACAATTTAATAAGGATGTGTATCTTAACATTTAGTAACCGCTAAAAAAAAAAATACACATAAATTGAAAAAAGAAATATGTTTTCTTTCATTCTTTTTCTTTTTCTTTTTTTTTTTTGAGATGGAGTCTTGCTCTGGTGCAGTGGTATGATCTTGGCTCACTGCAACCTCCACCTTCCAGGTTCAAGCGAGTCTCCTGTCTCACCCCCTGAGGAGCTGGGACTATAAGCATGCACCACCATACCTGGTTAATTTTTTGTATTTTTGGTAGAGACAGGGTTTCACCATGTTGGCCAGGCTGCTCTTGAACTCCTGACCTCAAGTGATTCGCCCACTTCTGCCTTCCAAAGTTCTGGGATTATAGGCATGAGCCACTACACCCAGCCTCATTCTTAAATAACCACAATTAATTACCAATTTGGGCATGTGTGGCTTTGTGCATTGGATACAATTTCTCAAACCTTAAAAGCAGATTAGACATCACCCTCATTTCCACTCCCATGCTGACTTTTGTACAGTATCTGGCAACCTCAGAAAAAACAGATTCACAAAGATATGATGTCACACAAAAGTATGTAGTAGCACTTAATGTTGGAACTGTGTACTGCTTCAAATTAACAGTCTGCACCATATCCAACTGATGTGGAATATCACTGAGTTTGCCTGAAAAAATTTAAATATCCCACAGTACCCCACTGTGTTAAGTGCAGCACACTAGAGTGTCTGAGCACATGGTTTGGGGATCACAGCACACAGTTTTAAGTACCAATAGATAAACTATTCACTATTTTAATCACTTGTGAAGAAAATTAACTATAAGCCAGGTGTGGTGGCACATACCTGTAGTCCCAGCTTCTCAAGAAGCTGAGGCAGGAGCATGATCATTTAAGCCCAAGAGTTTGAGGGCAGCCTGGGCGACATAGCAATACCAAGTCTCTTGAAAAAAGAAATTAAGTTAGTTCACAGGCAGAGGAGGAGGCACATGGTCTAGCTACATAGTTCAGGCAAATCCTTCAAAAGGGAAAAGGAGGGGCTGCTTAGAAAGATGGCTCTCTCAGCAACTTCCGTTTGTCTTATGCTTCTCTCAGGGACAAACACGCAGTCATCTAGTGCCGTGCATGTACATTCTATGGGGGTGAACACCTTGGTTCTGTTTAAACAGCTAGTGCTTTTGACAGCTGTGCCAGGAAGGGTTAGGACCAACTACAAAATAATCTAGGTTCTAAAAACATAGTGTTTCCCTAACTTTCTGTTTTTCCTGAGGAAAAAAATAAATCTTTTATTCAAATGCAAAAAGAAGAAAAAAGAACTACAATAATGCTTTTAAAGATCTAAAATTTTTTTCTCATATTACTTGGAAAACAGTTTTTCTTCTGAGCAATAAAAGGAACACTATTAAATCCTTAAAGGAAGGTATCTTTTCCAATTTGAATGATGATTATTGCCTTCATGTGATTGTCTTTATAAATGCTAGCTGTGTTAAATCTGGTAAACTGCAATTTGGAAGGATAAAAATAGGAAATGTATTATATGTCATCTTCTGAGCAATAACTTCTCTGAACTTTAAAGCACTGCAGATTTGATCCAGTCTCACTGCTTTCCTTTCTCACTAATCTAGTACTGAAGAGCCAAAGTTCTGAAGTCAAATAAGATCAGAAAGTCTTAAGAACGCAAGAATACAGATGTTAATAGAGATATCAGAAGAAATAGCTTCCAAATTACTAGAAACAGATTGTGTACCAACTTTTCTCATTTACAAAGTCCTTGGTTTAGAAAGGACACCAGAAAAGTGACAAAGGAAAGAGTTCAACCTCATAATCTACTCAGTTTTTGGTTTTTAATATTTCATCAGTTCACAACAACCAATATTCAGAACAACTGTGCCACTGGCAAATGCTACCAACTTCAGCTGGAAGTCAAACAGTATGTGGTGAGAGTGATTAGCTAAGTTTTTAAAAAAATCTATTCAAGGAATAACTGGTTTAAAAAAAAGTCAATGTTCTATTCCTTTGAAGAATTTTCACAACTACAAAAGATAACAGGAAATATGTGATCTGTTTTCCTAAAAAATTTAGCAGGTCCCTATAAATACTTATAATCCCAAAAGTCCGTATCTAGAAAAATAAGAATAAAAATAGAATATGGTTAGTTATCAAAAAAAAAGAAGAAGAATGCTTAAAAAGCTAGGATAAACTACATGGCTGTGTCTGTACTTACCTGCTGAATGATTCTGGATGTTTTCTGAAGATTCTCTCTAGGAGGGACTTTACCAAATAATTTCCAACCAGGAGCACTATGGACAACTGATTTGAGTTCTTTTGTCCTTTTTGGAAAAAGGTTTCTGAAACACAGAAAAGTTACATGAATTGTGTTTTTTTAACCAGAGAGCTATTTAACAGTAATTTTATAATAAGTTTGTTCCCAAGGCAAAAACAAAAATACTTTTAAATAAAACTATTTCTACTACTTACACCACTATTACTTAGAATAATAAGGCTCAATTAAGAATATGTGGCTTAATACCTAATGAATGCAGGGCTTAAAACCTAGATGACGGGTTGACAGGTACAGAAAACCACCATGGCACATGT
This sequence comes from Macaca thibetana thibetana, assembly GCF_024542745.1. NCBI lineage: Eukaryota > Metazoa > Chordata > Mammalia > Primates > Cercopithecidae > Macaca > Macaca thibetana. The sequence continues at coordinate 90,287,781 of NC_065586.1, read as the reverse complement.
ATACCTATGTAACAAACCTGCACATTCTGCACATGTGTCCCAGAACTTAAAATAAAGGCTATCTGGCTTATATAGAGGTATTAGAAGAATCATCAACAGAAATAATAAAAAGATAAACAAATTGGAAGGAAAACGACAGCCATAAATAAGACGTAAACATTTGTCCAAATCAGCTACAAAGTATACTAGAATTGACTGTACATGTGCTTAACAATAACAGCCAAAATTCTGAAAACAAAAACATTTAAAAGAAACTATATAACAGTTAAAGGATTAAGTAATACAATATTTGGATAAATATTATTTACAGTAATAATTTGTTATTTATTATAAAATTATAACTACTAATCCCCTATTGCTATAATATATACATTTAACCTGTTTTTCCTAGGCCAGCTATGTACAAGAAAGCTTATTACAAAAGAATCAATATATAACCAAGGAAAAAAGTATCTCTCACTGAAAAATCTAAAAAAAAAAAAAAATAAATAAATAAAACCAGGCCAGGTGCAGTGGCTTACACCTGTAATCCCAGCACTTTGGGAGGCAGAGGCGGGCAGATCATGAGGTCAGCAGTTCAAGACTAGCCTGGCCAACATGGTGAAACCCCGTCTCTACTAAAAATACAAAAATTAGCCGGGCGTGGTGGTGGGCGCCTGTAATCCCAGCTACTCGGGAAGCTGAGGCAGAAGAATCGCTTGAACCCTGGAGGCGGAGGTTGCAGTGAGCTGAGACCACCTCATTGCACTCTGCGTCAATAAGCACCCTGCAGAGGTATTAAGGATTTTACCTATTATCTCCATGTCCTAACCAACCAAATTAAGTACCTATTTTTTTATGTAAGCAGGGATGATACTCAAAATATGTACCCATCAAAACAACATGACCAGGGCCCACGAACCAATTAGAAAGGTACTGATGAATTCAACTCAATATAAACCCTTTGCATAAGCTATAAATGAACAATAAGAAAATTTCTAATTCACACAAACAATTAATTACAAACAGTTCCAAATTGGTTGAAGTCCCAAATAATTAGATTTATCTATACTCAAAATGCCGTATCAATATATATTAACAGTGCAGATTAGTGATAATAGAAAATAACTTTTTAACGAAAAATGTTAAGGGACGCCTACAAAAGAATGCAGGATAATCAATAAAGAAAAGAAATTGCCAGGCATAGTGGCTCATGCCTGTAATCCCAACACTGGCAGGCCAAAGCAAAAGGATCACTTGAGCCCAGGAGTTTGAGAACAGCCTAGGCAATGTAGTGAGACCCTGTCTCTACAAAAAATAAAAACAAAAATAAATAGCCAGGATGGTGGTGCACACCTTGTAGTCCCTGCTACTTGGGAGGCTGAGGTGGGACAATCACTTGGGCCCAGGAGCTAAGGATGCAGTGAGCTGTGATACTGCCACTGTACTGCAGCCTGGGCAACAGACCAAGACTCTGCCTCCAAAAAAAAAAAAAAAAAAGAAGAAATAAAAAGAAAAGAAACACTCTGATTTCCTCAGGTGTATAACAGAAATAAACATATGACACTAGAATAATTGCTACTTTAAGATACTCTGGAGGTTTCACCTCAGAGACCATGTATAGTAACTTAATTCTCTACTTCATAAGATCACGAAATAGCTGAAAGTGTTCAATAATGAATATGCTGAGGACTAGGAATACTTCTAAGAAAAAAAGTTCAAGCGTCAAAGGATGGTCTATTAATTTAAACAATGTTTGATACATTGTGTACCACTTATCAAGAAAACACTTTGTAGCTGATTTAAACAAATGTTTACATCTTATTTATGGCTATCATTTTCCTTCCAATTTGTTTATCTTTTTATTATTTCTGTTGATGATTCTTCTTATACCTCTTAACTCCAAATTCACCTTTATGCTCTGGGGCAACAGAAAAAATTCCTTTAATCATTTCTCCTTTAAAACAAACATGAAATTGTTAAGCTTTCTGGATAGAGGGCACCAAAGGGACACTGAAGGAGAAAGGGGCTCTCCTGTGGTTTCCAGCTGCTGCAGAGTGGATCAGGGGTAGAGGTGTGAGGACATCCAGTAAAACTCTGCTTAGCTAGATGCCCAGACTGCAGCCCCTCAGCAAACTTGCAGCCTTGCTGAACCTGCACCCTCAACCTGGAGATGGCGTCCGTGCAGCCTGCTCAACATAAAAACTGACTCCACCAAAGGCTTCTTGCCAGCATCAGTGTGCTAATTTCCTCTGCAAGCCCCACACAGGCCAGACAGTTCTCATCAAGTCATACTCCCTCTACAATTCCTATGTGACCTGCCTGCACCCTAAAGGTTTCCTATCTACCCACACTAATAAACATGGGAAAAAATCTTTGTCACTATGGTTTAAGAAAAGAATTCTTGGATATGACACCAAAAGCATGATCTATAAAATAAAAAGTTGATGAACTGGGCTTCATTAAATTTAAAACATTTGAACTTCAAAAGACATCATGGATGCAAAATGACAGAATAGGAAGATCTAGGGGTCAGTCTCCCCACCAAAGTAAAAGTTGAGCTAGAAAGAGTAACTGGAGCGGGGCACGGTGGCTCACATCTGTAATCTTAGCACTTTGGGAGGCCGAGGTGGGTGGATCACCTGAAGTCAGGAGTTCGAGACCAGCCTGGGCAACATGGTGAAACCCTGTCTCTAGTAAAAATACAAAAAATTAGCCGGGCATGGTGGTGCACACCTGTAATCCCAGCTACTCAGGAGGCTGAGGCAGGAGAATTGCTTGAACCCAGGAGGCGGAGGTTGCAGTGAGCTGAGATGGTGCCACAGTACTCCAGCCTGGGAGACAGAGCAAGACTCTGTCTCAAAAAAGCTAAGAGTTTAAAAAAAGACTAAGAGTAAATGGAATCAAGTACTTTAGTAGAATTCTAGGAACTGACCAAACCCTTTTAACAACCAGGGGAGTGCTTGATGAAGGAAGAGGCTACTGATCTTTCATAAGTATGAATAAGCAGCATACATAAACCAATTACCCTCCCCTATTCCTCAGAACCACCACCACCACACCCACCACCTCTTGTGGCAGTGGGGATAGCAGCCCATGTTCCCAGAGTTGCTAACTGGTGCCAGGAGGGACAGTGGGGATCATGTCCTTCAAAATTTAGGGTTGTACATTTTGGTTGGTCTGGCCCTGAGGGAGTGATACAGGCATGCATCAGTTTCAATACTCTCCACAGCAGTGGGTTTCACTGTAGGTATTTATCAGAACACTAAAGAAGGTAAAACCTTTTTTGTCTCCTTTTCTGGAGCCAGATATCTAAGAAAATCTTTGTCAGGTCACCAGCTAACCACAGAGACAATAGAACAAAAACTGGTGACCATACACAATATGGAATACATACTTTGCGAAAATAGCTCATAAAGTCACAAACAGGTGGCTTCAGCCCTCGACAAGCAAAAAACAGCAATCATTGAGGAGTGGGAGAAACAGATTTATAGAGTTACCATACTATAATAATCAAAGTATCCAGCTATCAACAACAAAAAATTACAAAACATACAAAGAAACAGGAAAGTATGGCCCATAAACCTAGAAATAGGAATTGGACAAAAATCACCCCTGAGGTAGCCCAAAGTAATTACCAAAGACATTAAACCAATTTCATTTAAAAAAAAAAAAAAAAAAAACTCTAGGAGATTGAAAAAAAAAAAAAAACCATGGACAAAGAACTAAAGGAAATAAAGGGAATAAAGGGGGAAAATGAACAAAATCAGAATTCCAGTAAAGGCAGAAATTATAATAAGCAACAAAACAAATTCTGGAGCTGAAAAACAACTAAAATTAAAAATTCACCACATGTATTCAACAGCAAATTTGAGCAGGCAGAAGAAAGAACTGGCAAATGTGAAGATAAGAAATTTGGAACTTTCCACTCTCAGTAGTAGAAAGAAAAAAGAATTAAGAAAAAGGAACAGAGCCTGAGGTGCCTGTGAGACATTACTAAGTGTACCAACTATGTACCATAAAAGACCTAGAAGAAGGGAAAGACAAAGAGGCAGAAAAAATACTTGAAGAAATAACCCACTTTGAGAGGCCAAGGAGGGTGGATCACAAGGTCAGGAGATCAAGACCATCCTGGCTAACATGGTGAAACCCCCGTCTCTACTAAAAAATACAAAAAATTAGCCAGGCGAGGTGGCGGGTGCGTGCAGTCCCAGCTACTCCAGAGGTTAAGGCAGGAGAATGGCATGAACCCAGGAGGCGGAGCTTGCAGTAAGCCAAGATCAGGCTCTGTACTCCAGCCTGGGCAACAGAGCGACACTCTGTCTCAAAAGAAAAAAGAAATAACCAAAAACTTCCCAAATCTGAGGAAAGACATAATCTACACATCCAAGAAACTCAACAAAATTTAAGCAGAATAAACTCAAGGAGGTTCACAATGAGATACATTATAGTCAAACAGCTGAAATTCAAAGACAAAGAGAATTTTGAAAAGTGAGAGGTACCATCAAAACCAGGGGTCCTCAATAAGATTAACAGCTTATTTCTCTTCAGAAACCATGCAGGCCAGAAGTAAGATTACATATTTAAAGGTCAGAAAGGGGAAAAAAAAATTGTCCACCAAAAATTCCATATCCAACACAACTATCCTTCAAGAGTGAAGGAGAGGCCAGGCACAATGGCTCAAGCCTGTAATCCCAGCACTTTGGGAGGCCGAGGTGGGTGGATCACGAGGTCAAGAGATCGAGACCATCCTGGCCAACATGGTGAAACCCCGTCTCTACTAAAAATACAAAAATTAGCCAGGCATGGTGGTGCGTGCCTGTAGTACCAGCTACATGGGAGGCTGAGGCAGGAGAATCGCTTGAACCCAGGAGGAGGCAGAGGTTGCAGTGAGCCAAGATCACGTCACTTCACTCCAGCCTGGATGACAGAGTGAGACTCCGTCTCAAAAAAACAAAAGAAAAGTTGTGTAAATAGATAATGGTGATGGTTGTACAGCACCGTAAATGTACTTAATGTTACTGAATTGCACAATTGTATGCTTAAAAATGGGTGAAATGTTAAGTTTTATACTATGTAAACGTTACAATTTTTAAAAATATGTTATTAAGAAAATTAAAAGATAAGCTACAGATTGAGAGAAAATATTTGCACCACGTATGTCTGAGTAAAGACTCCTTTTTCTTTTTTTGAGATAGAGTCTCGCTCTGTCACCCAGGCTGGAGCGCAGTGGCGCGGTTTCGGCTCACTGCAAGCTCCGCCTCCCAGATTCATGCCATTCTCCTGCCTCAGCTTCCCCAGTAGCTGGGACTACAAGGCGCCCGCCACCACGCCCAGCTAATTTTTTGTATTTTTAGTAGAGACAGGGTTTCACCGTGTTAGCCAGGATGGTCTCAATCTCCTGATCTCATGATCCGCCCAACTTGGCCTCCCAAGTGCTGGGATTACAGATGTGAGCCACCACACCGGGCCTGAGGAAATACTTTTAACCAAACAATATAAAGAACTCTTACAGCTCAATAATAGGAAGTGCTAAAAACAAATAAGATAAAGGTTTTAAACAGAGATTTTATCAAAAATGATATATTAAAAGCTAATAAGCTACCTAAAAAGATACTTAGTATCATTAGTCATCAGGGAACTACAAACCAAAATCACAATGAGATATCACTTTACACCCTCGAAGCCAGCTATAATAAAAAACACAGACAATAAGAAGTGTGGAGAAGTTAGAACTCTCTTACATTGACAGTGGAAATGTCAAAGTATGCAGCCATTTTGGAAAACAATTTGGTAGCCTTTAAAAAGTTAAACGTAAAAACCTAGCATTCCATCCATAGTTATCCACCCAAGAGGAATGAAAACATAGGTCCACACAAAGACTTGCACAAGAATGTTAACCATAGCATTATTCATAATAGCCAAAATGTGAAGACACCCCCAAATGCCCATCAATTACTAAATTTATAAACAAAATGTAATACATCCATGCAATGGAATACTATTCAGCAATAAAAAGGAATGAAAAGAACTGATATATGCTACACATCTGGATGAACATACAACTAAATGCAATAAGCCCAATATGTAAGACCTCATCTTGTATAATTCTATTCATCTGAATTGTCCAGAAAAGGTAAATCTACAATAGAGATAGAAAGTAGAAGAGTGGTTGCCTGGGGTTGGTTTAGGAATGGAGATTGACTACAAATGGGCACAAAGGATTTCACTAGTGTGACAGAAATGATCTAAAAATAGATTGTGATGATGGCTGCACAACTCTATGAATTTACTAACAATCATTAAACTATACACTTAAAGTGAATGAATTTTATGGTATGTAAATTATATCTCAACAAAGAGACAGAGTGCAAAAGATGGCAACAGTCAAGATCAACAATGCCAAAAGAGCAAAAATTTAAAAGACAAGAAATACCAGAAACAACTATTTTTTGCCAATAATTTAGAACACTTTGACAAAACAGGCAGATTTATAGAAAAATATAACTTGCCCACAGACCCAAAACTATATTAAAAACTAAAATGGTTAAAATTTTCCCCATAAAAAATCAGACATAGAGATTTTACATGAAAGCTGTATTGTGTATCAATTTTATATAAACCATTTTAAAGAATAAAAGAGCAAAAAAACTAATCAAATTTGGAAGGTCAATATGAACTCAATAGCAAACCAGATGAGAACAGCTTATGACTATAAAATTACATACCAATATACAATATAACCCATGAACGTAGAAGCAAAAATCCTAAACAAAGTATTAGCAAACTAAATATAATCTTGTATAAGGTAGATAAAGACATCATAACTAGGTTGAGTTTGCCTCAGAAATGCAAAAGTAGGCCAGGCGCGGTGGCTCACGCCTGTAATCCCAGCACTTTGGGAGGCTGAGGTGGGCAGATCACTTGAGGTCAGGAGTTCAAAACCAGCCTGGCCAACATGGTGAAACCCCTGTCTCTACTAAAAATACAAAAATTAGCTGGACATTGTGGCAAGCACCTGTAATTCCAGCTACTTGGGAGGCTGAGACACAGAATCGCTTGAACCCAGGAGGCGGAGGTTGCAGTGAGCCAAGATTGTGCCACCACTGCACTCCAGCCTGGGCAACAGAGTGAGACTCCATCTCAAAACAAAAAAAAAGAAAAAGAAAAAGAAATGCAAAAGTAGTCAAACATTACAAGATCTTAAATGCAATTCAATAATTCAATACATTAACGGAATAAAAGAAAAACTACATGGTCATCTCAATAAAAGCAGAAAAAAGGATGGTAAAATTAAATACTTCATTCATGATAAAACTGTTAAAGCACTCCAGCCAGGGCAACAGGAGTGAAACCCTATCTCAAAAAAAAAAAAAAAAAGTTATTCTTGATAAAATGCTAGAAACATATTCTTTTGAAATCAGGAACAAGACAAGAATGCTACTATTTCTATTTCTCCCTTCCAAGTACTAACCAGGCCTGACACTGTTTAGCTTCCAAGATCAGGTGAGATCGGGCATATGCAGGATGGTATGGCTATAGACTACAATCCCTATTCTATTCAGCATTGTATTGAAGGTATTACCTAGTGTAATAAGGTAAGAAAGAGAAAAGGGAGAAGGACTGGAAATGGAGAAGCAAGTCATTATTCACTGATAACATAAAAAGGTCTGCATTTTTAAAGTAAAAAATCTACTATCAAATTATTAGAAATAGTTTTTAGTAAGTGGTTGGCTTTAAGATTTTTTTCCGGCCGGGTGCGGTGGCTCACACCTGTAATCCCAGCACTTTGGGAGTCCGAGGCAAGCGGATCATGAGGTCAGGAGATCGAGACCACCCTGGCTAATATGGTGAAACCCCGTCTCTACTAAAAATACAAAAAAAAATTAGCCAGGCGTGGTGGTGGGCACCTTGTAGTCCCAGCTACTCGGGAGGCTGAGGCAGAAAATGGCGTGAATCCAGGATGTGGAGCTTGCAGTGAGCCGAGATCACACCACTGCACTCCAGCCTGGGTGACAGAGCGAGACTCGCCTCAAAAAAAAAAAAAAAAAAAAATTTCTTTTTTTAAAAAAAGCAAGTTTGAGTTTGTATCATCATTGACAGCTGGAAATTTTTTAAAATCTAAAGAGATATAATAGCAAGAAAATACAAGGTATCTGAGAAGAAATCTAGCCAAAGTTTTATAAAAATTTATAGAGAGAATGAAATGATACAATATTATTGAACTACATTAAAGAAAACCCAATTAAATAGAAAGATAGTTCACGTTTATAGAAAGGAAAACACTATCATAAAAATATCAATTCTCTCCAAACTTATCTATCAATTTCATCCAATTGCCATCAGAAATACAACAACATTTTTTAGGAACCTGAAGGGAACTCAAAAATTTATATTAAAGAATAAAGGACCTGGGCGGGCACAGTGGTTCACGCCTGTAATCCCAGCACTTTAGGAGGCTGAGGTAGGTGGATCACGACATGAAGAGATGGAGACCATCATGGCCTGTTAACATGGTGAAACCCTATCCCTACTAAAAACACAAAAATTAGCTGGCCATGGTGGTGCGCACCCATAGTCACAGCTACTTGGGAGGCTGAGGCAGGAGAATCGCTTGATTGCTTGAACCCGGGAGGCAGAGGTGTGGTGAGCCAAGATTGTGTCACTGCACTCCAGCTAGCAACAAAGTGAGACTCCATCTCAAAAAAAAAAAAAAAGAGAGAGCGAGAATAAAGGACCCAAGATAAGACATTTTCAAGAAGAAAAAAGGCAAGGCTGAGTTGCCCTAACAGATATCCAAATTTGCCATAACATTATAGTTTTTAACAAAATATGATATTGACCCAGGGATAAAGAAATTAATCAATGGAGAAAGAATAAACAACTCAGAAACATACCCAAGCATAAATGGAAACACAGGTGGCACTGCAGATCCATGAGGAAAGATTGTGTAATAAATAGTATTGGGACCTCCGGCTATCAATGTGAAAGAAAATAAAACTGGATTCCTACCACATACCACAGTCAGTTCCCAATGTATTAAACAGTTATGTATGAAAGGCAAACTTTTGAAAGCTTTAGAAAGAAACACAGGAGAATTTTTCTTCTAATCTCACAGAGAAAAATCTAAAAATCAGGCCCCAAAGCATTAATTTTTAAAACTTGATAAAATCACCAGCATAAAATTAACAACTTCTGCTCAAACAGCACTATAAACAAAGTAAAAAGACATAAATTTAGAGGATAAGTTCCAATACACATAAATGACAAAAAATTAGTACACAGAAAATACAAAGAACTCTATTAACCACTTTCATAAAAGATAATCCAATAAAAAAGAGATAAAAGGTATTGCAGAAAGAGGGAAAACAAATGGCAAATGAGATCTATCATACAATATTTAGCCTCATTAGTAATAAGGGAGCTCACAAACTAAAAACAGAGTAACATTTGTAATGTACTGACCACTGTATATAAAATCTAAGCAAAACCTAAGAAACCTGATAATACCAAGTTTAGAAAAGGAAGAACACTGTTAGAAATTTACATGATACAGATTTGTTTTGATATTTACATGATAAAAATACAGTTGTTTCTAGCTCATAAAGTTGAACAGCTGCATACCCTACCGTCTAACAATTAGACTTCTAGTCACATATCCTAAGTAAAGTCCTGGACATGTACACTTGGAATACATCTATAACAACATTCAGGACAACATTGTACAAAAGAGCAAAAATCTACTCAAAATCCAAAAATCCACTGACAGAAGAATAGAAAATTCTAATTGTGGTATATTTGCAAAAGTAATATTATTCCTCCATGAAAAGCAACCAAAGCTAATCCATCACTATGAATGAAACTTGAAAAAACAATGTTGAGTCCTATGATCTGAATGTGTTTCCCAAAATTCATCTGTTGGAAACTTAATCTCCAATGCAACAGTATTTGGAGGTCAGGCCTAATGGGAGGTGTTTAGGTCATGACGGTTTCACTCTCAGAATGGTTCAATGACACAATAAAAAGAACTCGACCTCTCAGGCTCAAACAGTCCTCTTGCCTCAGCCTCCTGAGTAGCTGGGACCACAGGCACACACCACCACACCCAGCTAATTTATTAAATCTTTTGTAGAGCCGAGGTCTCACTATATTTCCCAGTCTGGTCCTGAACTCCTGAGTTCAAGTAATCTTCCCGCCTCGGCATCCCAAAGGCTGGGATTACAGGTGTGAACCACTGCATCCAGCCCCAAAATATTAGTTTTTATTACATCATGTAATCCTAATGCCCCAATCACGACTCCCTAGTAACTGGATAGCCCTAACTAAAATGGTTAAAAGATTTTCTTTTCTTTTGTTTTTTTTTTTAAATGGAGTTTCGCTCTGTCCTACAGACTTGAGTGCAGTGGCACAATCTCGGCTCACTGCAACCTCCACCTCCCGGGTTCAAGCGATTCTCCTGCCTCAGCCTCCTGAGTAACTGGGATTACAGGCACGCACCACCACGTCTGGCTAATTTTTGTATTTTTAGTATTTTTAGTAGAGGCAGGAGTTCATCATGTTGGTCAGGCTGGTCTTGAACTCCTGACCTCAAGTGATCCGCCTGCCTTGGTCTCCCAAAGTGCTGGGATTACAGGCGTGAGCCACCACACCCAGCCAATTTTCATATTTTTAACCCATAGCTGAGGAGCTATCAATGTATCCTCTTCCTGCACTGCATTGGGCATCACCTTATGCCACAAAGCTTAGGTACACTTACTTGAGTCAAAGTAGATAAACATTTCAGACTTCAAGTACCCTTCTTAGGGTCAATTCACATTTATATATAAATCTGTCTCAATTACACTGTGGTAGTCACTGGGTCAGAAACCATACCAACAATAAGCACTTGGGGAAAAAAATTTACAGTGAACAAACTTTATTGGGTTTTTTTTTACAGTTATTATCAACTCCAATCACTGACCAGACTGCAAGAACACATAGGTAGTTCTCACGAGGGGGAAAAAAACAGCATTCCATTATTTATATTAGAAATGCAGAGTTACACGTATAAATAATTAAAGCAAAGAAACCATAAAATAGAAGGGCTTAAATTAAGCGTATCTTTTAACTCAGTGAAGCACAGCTTCAAATAATGTGACCTGGCTAAGAAAACACACATAGCGGCACATGGAGAAAACCACAAATCTAAGACAAAGTTATACCAAAGGAAAGTAATAACTACAGATCAAAAAATTCTTCATGTACAGAATTCTATAAGGAGCCTTGGGGGTATTTATGTCTCTATAGCTTTACCTACAATTAGATATTGTAATCATTACCAAACATATTCTCATATGAAAAACTAGACGCTAAGCATATAAATATTGTCTATCAGATCTCTATAAGTTACAGAATTTTTGAAAATCACACCTAAAATGCTAAATATTCATAAATCTTTGATTAGAGACTGTTAAAAATTATCTTGCATTGGCCAGGTGTGGTGACTCATGCCTGTAATTCCAGTACTTTGGGAGGCTGAGGCAGGTGGATCACCTGTGGTCAGCAGTTTGAGACCAGCCTGGCCAACATGGCGAAACCCTATCTCTACTAAAACTACAAAAATTAGCCAGGTGTGGTGGCGGGCACCTGTAATCCCAGCTCCTCGGGAGGCTGAGGCAGGAGAATCGCTTGAACCCAGGAGGGTTTCTGAGACGAAGTCTTGCTCTGTTGCCGAGGCTAGAGCGGCACAATCTTGGCTCACTACAACCTCCACCTCCCGGGTTCAAGCGATTCTCCTGCCTCAGCCTCCCAAAGAGCTGGGACTATAGGCGCACACCACCATCCATGGCTAATTTTTGTATTTTTAGTAAAGACAGGGTTTTACCATGTTGGCCAGACTAGTCTTGAACTCCTGACCTCAGGTGATCCACCCATGTCAGTCTCCCAAAGTGCTGGGATTACAGGCATGAACTACCACACCCGGCCACTTATAAGGACATTTTGGACTTCCAAAATTAACTCCAAGAAATACTAACTTCTTAAATCAAATAACAGTAGGTCTTTCAGTGGATGTGGTTTTTGTAGAATCTTGCTATGATCAGCACAGATTAATAGGAAAAAAAAAATAACCTCCAAAATAAAAAAGCCTGGTTCTAATTATGTATTATAGTCCTGACAACACAGTAAGTTCAGAATGAAGTTTAAATTCTTGTTAAATCATAAATAAAAAACAAGCCAAAGCCAAATAACTTAAATGTATGCATCCAGGAAACATTGGTTACTACGAGAAATTTCCATAAAAGAAATATGAGCCCACAGGTATCCAACTGCTAAGAAAGGCTATCAGATATTGTTCCACATTAATTTCTTATGCCACTAAGAAATTTTGGATTGGGTTTTCAGGTTATTCCCTGCCACAAACACTATTTATAACATAATACAGCAAAACGGCATATACCTGCAATGAAAAGTAATTTTAAAATATTATTACAAATACTGTATACGGAATTGTGTTAAAACATTACAGATTTAATAAGCTTCACTGGTCAGCCCAGGAAGAGAATCACTACTTTATTAAATCTTAAGGGGAAAAAAACAATGAAAAGGTACATAAATAGGCCAAAAATGTGTCATCTTTTCATGCCCCATCCCTTGTCTCCCGATCTACTGTGAGCCTGAAAAGCTGATGTCTCAATGGAGATAAATGTGAGACCACATTCCTCTCTATCACCTTTTCAAATGAAAGACAGAGACAGACCGACAGACAGACACACACACACATTCACTCTCTCTCTCTTCCCTTTCTCCCAACCCCCAAAATATTAAAATTTCTTAAATATAAATCAACACTAAAGGCTTCTTAGCAAAACAAACCAGATGTGTTCAAGCACACCCACATAAAAGATAAAACAATTCTTTCAGGATTCCAGAGACTAGTGTCTGACTATATGAATGACATCTGTAGGGCACTTTTGGGGAAGGGGTCACTCGTGATGTTATTCGTGTCGAAGGGAGGGGAAGCAGAAAGGAACATTCCTAGCTTCTCTCTGTCCCCTTATTCATCTCCACCTGAGAGACTAAATTTTGGCAGCAGACACTGCTGCCTAATAGTAGAGAAGATACTCTGTTCTGCTCTCCTGCTAGGAGGCCAAGTTACCTCTGTACCTCTCTGCTCCCCATCCCCACAGGAAATACCTGCTGTGTTAATGTTTTTGCTGAGTAAATTTAATACAAGTGAAATATTAGGAGGCCCACTGCAGTCACACAACAAACCCACATCTTTTGATCCACAATGTATCTGTATTGAGACTGGTATTTTGAGGTACATTTGTTTTCCTATCTTTTTTCTATTGATTCCAAACTTGAGTGGGTTGATAAAAGGTGTTACCTATTAGGCCTCCCCAAGCCCCAAGTTTTTATAAAATGAAAAGTACCTTATTGCTTCAGGTATGGTAGAAATATTAAGAACAACTATGTGTTTTCAAATTGTTTTATTTATTTATTTATTTTTTTTTTATTTTTTTTTTTTTTTTTTTTTTTAAAGTCTTGCTCTATCACCCAGGCTGGAGTACAATGGTACAATCTTGGCTCACTGCAAACTCCACCTCCTGGGTTCAAGTGATTCTCATGCCTTAGCCTCCCAAGCAGCTGGGATTACAGGTGCATGCCACCACACTCAGCTAATTTTTGTATTTCTAGTAGAGACAGGGTTTCTCCATGTTGGCCAGGCTGGTCTCGAACACCTGATCTCAAGTGATCTGACCACCTCAGCATCCAAAGTGCTGGGATTACAGGAGTAAGCCACCACACCCAGCCTTCAAATTGTTTTCTTTCTTCATTCTGTGATATATCTTGTAGTACACATAGAGAATAGGGAATGGTAGTGTTAATCCGCCTTTCCCCCTTTAAATTCATCTTCCACCCCAATCAACACTATATAAATATAAATACTATGTTCACATACACGCCCATCTATACACACACAGACACAAACACACCATCTTCCATTCTCTCTACTAATTTGTGTCCAGTCTTTTCAGCAAAAAGGAATTGAGCAAATCAGTTGCCCCAGTTAGGAAATAGCATCAACTGAGAAACAGCAGTCTAATGTTTCTTCATTGTTGAAAACATATAGTTGAAAAAGAAAAGAGGCGCACTAAGAAAAGGCTAATGTGGGGATTAGAAAAGAGGGGGAAAGGCCTACTAATACAACCATTTCTCTGCCTTCTCCCTTAGTGGCTTTTATAATAAAGGTTGGGTAAATGACTCTAGTTTATTATTACATGTTAACATTTGCTTCACATATCTGTGTGTTTGTATTTTCCTAAGATTTCATTTCTTTTATCACACACACAAAAAAGCTACATATGACCTAAGAGTCATATGCCTACCATACCTTATCAAGAGTCATTTGCCTACCATATCTTATCAAAGGCTAAAGCTCACTAAAAAGGGGCAAAACTTATTGATATCATGCAAATTCTCTACTAATGCTTTTTTAAATAACAGAATGTACAGTGCTTGGATCTTTAAGAATTGGCAAATCCATTTACTTATATGAGACAAAGCAATGTAAATCCCATAGTTTCTCAGACTGTGGACTTTGACACTATAGAAAATTGTGACTACGTAATCCTGAATCTTCTTACTGCCAACAATAATGTGGGCTCTAGCCTCCCAAAAAAGTAATTTTGCTTAACATTTACATCAATTCGACTATTTTAACCTTTTAGACTCATTAGATAAATTCTAATCATCACTTCAATAGACTTGTGTATTAAAAGGGGATTCAACACTGGGTGCAGTGGCACACACATGTTAGTATTGGCTACTCAGGTGGCTGAAGAGGGAGGATTGCTTGAGCCCTAGAGTTCAAGGCCAGACTGGACAACATAGCAAGACCCCATCTATTTTTTTAAAATTGGGGTAGCGGGGATAGAATACTTTTCGGCTGGGTGCAGTGGTTCACACCTGTAATCCCAGCACTTTGAGAGGCCAAGGCAGGCAGATATCTTAAGTCCAAGAGTTTAAGACCAGCCTAGGCAACATGGCAAAACCCCATCTCTACAAACAAAATGCAAAAATTAGGCAGGCGTGGTGGCAGGCACCTGAAGCCCCAGCTACTTGGCAGGCTGAAGCGGGAGGATCACTTGAGCCCAGGAAGTTAAGGCTGGAATAAGGCAAGGTCGTACCACTGCACTCTAGCCTGAGTGACAGAGCAAGAACCTGTCTCAAAAAAAAAAAAAAAAAAAAAAAAAAAAAAAAAAGGTGGAGGGGACTCAATAGAAAGAGTAAAATCAGTTTTAAAAATTAGAAATCAGGCCGGGCGCGGTGGCTCAAGCCTGTAATCCCAGTACTTTGGGAGGCCGAGGCGGGTGGATCACGAAGTCAGGAGATCGAGACCATCCTGGCTAACATGGTGAAACCCCGTCTCTACTAAAAATACAAAAAACTAGCCGGGCATGGTGGCGGGCGCCTGTAGTCCCAGCTACTCGGAGGCTGAGGCAGGAGAATGGCGTAAACCCGGGAGGCGGAGCTTGCAGTGAGCCGAGATCGCGCCACTGCACTCCAGCCTGGGTGACACAGTGAGACTCCGTCTCCAAAAAAAAAAAAAAAAGAAAAAAAATTAGAAATCAACGGAGGGGAAGTTGGACGGCTGAAAACATAAAAACTTCCTGGACTTTAATTTCCCCAAAGAATAAAAAGCCATAAAGAAAACATTATCTAGTGACCATGGAATGCCACAACTGACTACATAATTAATTCAAAGAAGTATAACTACTGTCTCTTTGGTAACCAAACTCAGTACTCGGGTTACCCTTGAGTATTCTGGATTAAAGATCTGGCACAAAGATTACCTACATTCTTTACAAGCCTCAATCATTTTTAACTTGGAAAAAACTTTCAGCTGACTATATGCAAAAAAAGTAGGTTTTTTTGCCAGATAACTTAGGCTTTTTTAATTCCAAGAATTTTCTTTTTCAAGCTGTTTCTGGATCTTTGTTGTTATTACAAATCCTAAAAATTAAAAAAAAATAGAGAATTTTTATTCAATAAACATTACTTAACTAACTAGATATTTTCTGAGATCAGAGCTATCAAAAAGGGAAATTCAACATCACTCACTCTGTCAAAACAACAGAAATTACAAGGCTGAAAATAAGGCTACCATTTTTTAAATAATAAATAATATTTTAGAGCTTCTAGGGACCTTAGAAAATATCCATAACATTGGAGAGTGTCCAGAGAAAAAGAAAATATAAAATTAAATTTAAAAAAAAAAAAAGACTATCCAGGTCAGAGGTTCTTCATCAAGAGTCAATTGCTGGGCATGGTAGCTGGGCATGGTGGCTCACGCCTATAATGCCAGCACTTTGAGAGGCCAAGGCGGGAGGATCACTTGCATCTAGGAGTTCAAGACCAGTCTGGGCAACATAGTGAGACTCCGTCTCTACAAAAAAAACCAGCCAGGCATAGTGGCATGCGTCTGTAGTCCCAGCTACTCAGAAGGCTGAAGTGGGAGGATCACGTGAGCCTAGGAAGTCAAGGCTGTAGTGAGCCTGATGGCACCACAGCACTCCAGCCTGGACAACAGTGAGATTTTTGTCTCAAAAAAAAAGTCAATGAACCTACACAAATGGGCTAGAGGTTGTCTATAAGTGTTCTCAAATTGTGTGCACAATCCAGTAATGAGGTCAGGTAAGAAAAAAATACTGTATGCACAATTTTAAGTAAATGATTTGCTTACATGCCAGGCATGGTGGCTCACACCTGTAATTCCAGCACTTCAGGAGGCTGAAGCAGGTGGATCACTTTAGCTCAGGAACTGGAGATTACCCTGTGTAACATGGCAAAACCTCATTTCCACAAAAAGTATAAAAATTAGCCAGGCATGGTGGCGTGTGTCTATAGTCCCAGTTACTCGGGAGGTTGAGGTAGGAGGCTCACTTGAGCCCAGGAGGTTGAGGTGGCAGCACGTTGTGATTGCGCCACTGTACTCCAGCTTGGGAAACACAGTTGGACCCTGTCTTAAATAAGTAAATAAATAAAAGGAAGTTCCAAACATTTTTCTTGGCCAGCTTTCATCAAATTCTCCTAGGATTCAATACACCACCCTACCACTTCCAAGACAGACTGATGACCCCACAGAATACTTGCCAAGGTCACGCTATTAAGTGTTTGAAACAGGTCTTTCTTTCATAGTTGCTTTTCTTCCTGATCACATTCATCTTGTTCATGTCCTCCATACAAGAATCAAGATGTAAGAGCTTCACAACTAATCCCTAATCTTCTCCATCCTACACATTGCCAAAATGCCTTCATTTTAAACAATTCAAATACATAAATTATTTTCTTATCCTTCCAGAATACAGCCCAAGTGTATTCATGTTAGCAAGTCACCTTATGATATGTCTTATTTCTTAAGGTAAATAAATTTCAGGCAATGCCTTACTGATAGAGATCTTTTTCTTTTTTTCTTTCCTATTTTTTTATGTGTGTGTGTGAGAGAGAGAGAGACAGGGTCTCACTTTGTCACCCAGGCTGGAGTGCAATGGCACAATCTTGACTCACTGCAACCTCCGCCTCCCAGGTACAAGTGATTCTCCTGCCTCAGCCTCCTAAGTAGCTGGAATTACAGGCATGCACCACCACACCCGGCTAATTTTTGTATTTTTAGTAGAAACAGGGTTTCGCCATGTTGACCAGGCTACCTCCAACTCCTGGCCTCAAGTGATCCACCCGCCTCAGCCTCCCAAAGTGCTGGGATTACAGGTGTGAGCCAACGCGCCCGATCTTTTTCTTCTTTTGCAACAGGAGAGAACAAAATAGAATGCATTTAGGGATAAAAGAAAAAAGTAATTATAAAAAGCTTTGCTTTTGTGTTGCATACTTATTACACCATGTACGAAATGTTTTATAAAGAAAGTCTCTGTTGCTTTAGGACCAATGGTAGTATCTAAGATATTCAAAGGGAAGTTAGAAACCACTAGAAGAAAAGAGGAAGGATATAGGAAAGAACTTTCAGGACAAGCACACGAGCGGTAATAAGGAACAACATCAGCAGAACATGGGCAAAATATTTCAGTCACCAGCAGGTAAGATACCTTTTAACATAGGAGAAAGTTGGGAAACACAGCTAAGATGACTGATGAGGAATGATAAATAAAACTAACCATATGTGTAAATACCTTTCCATTTACGCCTATCGTATAAATACAACAGAAACTAACAGTGTTTTTGTTTACAGTAAGAGTGAAATACCTTCATGTGTATTTAATCTTCACAATAGGTACAGGGTTTCTTTTGGGGATGACAGAAATGTTCTAAAATTGATTAGGGTGATAGTTGCACAACTCTATGAATGTGCTGAAAACTACCAATTGTACACTTTAAAGGGGCAAGTTGTATGGTATTTTAATTATGTCTCAATAATGCTGTTAAAATATTTAAATAAAAAAAATCAGGCCAGGCACGGTGGCTCACGCCTGTAATCCCAGCACTTTGGGAGGCCGACGTGAGTGGATCACGAGGTCAGGAGATCAAGACCATCCTGGTTAACACGGTGAAATCCCGTCTCTAGTAAAAAAAATACAAAGAAAAAAATTAGCCAGGCGTGGTGGCGGGCGCCTGTAGTCCCAGCTACTTGGGAGGCTGAGGCAGGAGAATGGCGAACCCGAGAGGCAGAGCTTGCAGCGAGCCAAGACAGTGCCACTGCACTCCAGCCTGGGCAAAAGAGCCAGACTCCGTCTCAAAAAAAAAAAATCAGGCCAGCCATGGTGGCTCATGCCTGTAATCCCAGCACTTTGGAAGGCCAAGACGGGTGGATCAAGAGGTTAGGAGTTCAAGGTCAGCCTGCCCAAGATGGTGAAACTCTGTCTCTATTAAAAATGCAAAAAATTAGCTGGGTGTGGTGGCAAGCACCTGTAGTCCTAGCTACTCGGGAAGCTGAGGCAGAGAATTGCTTGAACCTGGGAGGCAGAGGTTGCAGTGAGCCGAGATCGTGCCACTGCACTCCAGCCTGGGCAACAGAGCGAGACTCCATCTAAAAAAAATCAAATCTGACAATCTGTAAAAGGTAAAACAACAAGACCAAGTGGGGTTTATCTTGGGAATACATGGCTCATTCAACACTTGAAAGTCATCAATGGGCCGGGCGCGGTGGCTCAAGCCTGTAATCCCAGCACTTTGGGAGGCCGAGACGGGCGGATCACGAGGTCAGGAGATCGAGACCATCCTGGCTAACACGGTGAAATCCCGTATCTACTAAAAAAAATACAAAAAACTAGCCGGGCGAGGTGGCGGGCGTCTGTAGTCCCAGCTACTCGGGAGGCTGAGGCAGGAGAATGGCGTAAACCCGGGAGGCGGAGCTTGCAGTGAGCTGAGATCCGGCCACTGCACTCCAGCCTGGGCGACAGAGCGCGACTCCATCTCAAAAAAAAAAAAAAAAAGAAAAGAAAGTCATCAATGTATCAAATTATATTCACAGTCTAAATGAGAAAAACCCACACAATTACATCAATGGACACAGAAAAGTCATTTGGCAATATTAATACAATAAAAAATCCAAAGAAAACTATGAATAAAAGGGAAATTCTTTAGCTTAATTAAAGGCATCTACCAAAACAGAAAAATAAAAAATAATTTTAAAAACCCTACAGGTAACATCATGCTTAATGATGGTGAAACATTAAATGTTTCCCCTGAGAATGGAAACCAGATGATGTCCACTTTTGCTATTCCCTTTCAAAATCATGCTGAAAGTCCTAGCCAGTGCAATAAGACAAGAAAAATTAAGTTAAAAATCTCAAATAGTAGAAAGGAAAAAATAAAATGTTCTCTTATTTGCAGACAACATGACTGTCTACAGTCGCCTCATAGAATCTACAAAAAAGTTCCTAGTAAGTTAAGTAAGTTTAGCAGGATTACAAGATAAAAGGCAAGCACACAAAAATCAATCATATTTCTATGAATTAGTAATGAATAGTTAGAAAGTGAAATTTTTAAGAAGTATAATTTATAATAGTGCCAAAAAATTAAATATTTAGTTATAAATTTAACAAAATATGATAGGATGTGTATGCTGAAAATGTCAAAACACTGATGAAGGAAATAAAAAATGACCCAAATAAATGGCTAGACATACTGTGCTCAAGAACTGAAAGATTCAACATCATAAAGATGTCAATGCTCCCCAAGTTAATTAACAAGAATTATCTGTAAATAAAAACAAGTTGATTCTAAAATCAAAAGGGAAAGGCAAAGGAAATAAAATAGCCAAAACAATTTTGCAAATTTAATCAGCTGTCTTCTGCATTAAAATGTGAGCTCTTACTACTTGGTTGAGTTGCAGAACAAAAAAAAAATGTGAGTTCTATGATGTCTCCACTGCATTAGAGTGTGAGCTCCAAATTTATCATTGTAACTTCAGTGCTGTGACTTCACAGAAGGAATGAAAGTCAGCTAATTTCAGAGAAATTAATTGAACAGGATACATGTAACCTTCACAATGCCCTGCACTCACTGAATATTTTCTTTTTTAAACTGACATAGAACAAAACTGACCATTTTTCTTGTGGTGTATAGTTCTACAAGTTTTATCACATGTATAGATTTGTGTAACTACTATCACAATCGAAGTATAGAACACTCCCAATTCAGGTATAGAACACTTCCATCACCCCCCCCAAAAAAAAAAAACTCCCTCATTTTGCACCCACTGAAGTACAGAGAAAACAAACAACTCCTTCATGCTATCTCTTTATAGTCACACCCCCTCCTACCCTGGAAATGAACTTGAAGATGGACTTGCAAACCAGAGTTAGTGCGAGAGGAGTAAGTTTTGTTTGCCCCATGCAGTGATTCCCTATAATTTTATGTTGCCTTGGCATCAGTTTTTAAATATCAGTTTAACTTTCTCATACTAGAAGCAGGGCTCAGTCATCCTTGACAGTTTCCAGTTCTACACCTCTTCCCAGTTCCTCAAGGTGGACCTCCTATTGATCACCTCCCTATGGGACAGCTGAATACAACCTACTTAACTGGCCCCACTGACTGCCAAACCCTGCATGGATTGTGCAGACATGCCACAGTGACCTTCTAAAAGTCTTACCAGTTTACTTTAAACCCATTAATCAGAATTCCCCCTACAGGAAATCTGCTTAGATACGCCCTAGATGCCAATAAAAGCTTTGGCCCATGGGCCCCCTCTACCCTTCCCAGCACTGACCCATCTCCACGTGGCCTTCAGGCATGCCATGTACTCCCAGGGCCTGTAATGAAATCCTCATTCCATTTTGTGTCTCTTTCTGTTGCTGAAGTGCTATTCTTTATTTTCAAAGAATTTAAAACACTCCATCTCATGCTCCCTGAGCTAGTATCACAGCACAGTGTTTCAATTTATGTTTGCATCACTGGTTTCAACAGAAAGGCCTTATTCTAGCTCCTTCTTTTGTTGGAATATAGTTGGTGCTCAAATACGCTTACTGAATGAATGAAGGGAGAATTCAGACAAACAGATTGGAGAGAGGAAGAAAATGACAGATAAGCCATTACAACTAGAAAACACTACTAAGTATAAGCAGAAAAGAACAGACTATTTCATTTCCTTGTCCCCAAATCCTCAATAACTCCCTACTATTTATGGAAGAGTTTTAATTATTTACCCTAGCATTAAAAGCTCTCCACAATGGGGACACAAATTATCTTTACAATATTATTTCCTACTACTCTCTTTCTACAACTAGAAAAAATATACAGTGTCCTTTGGCATCTGTGGGGGACTGATTCCAGGACTTCCCTCAGATACCAAAATTCTCGGATGTTCAAGTCCCTTATATAAACTGGTGCACTATTTACATATAACCGATACACATCTTCTTGTATACTTTAAATAATCTTAGATTAATTATAATACCTAAAACAATGTAAATGCTATGTAAATAGTTGTTATACTGTATATTTATAGGGAATAACAAGAAAGAAAGTCTGTACATGTTCAATACAGACTATATTTTCTGGACATTTACGATCCTAGGTTGGTCGAATCCATGGATATGGAACCCACAGACAGAAAGGGTCATCTGACTATACGTGGTTCTGGCATGCCTAAAACCTACTCCCACTCTGCCATTCCTTCTCTGAAACAGTAGCCCAAAGTGGTTATTTTTGTAGTTTATGATCCGACCCCTTAGTCAGAGCTGATTAAACTGTACCACTGATAAAACGGAGAAAAATTCATACACAGGCAAAGACAAGCAGACCCCCCAAGTTTTTTAATAGAAGCCTTAGAGACTGAGACAGTTAAAAAATGGTGAATGAGCCGGGTGTGGTGGCTCACGCCTGTAATCCCAGCACTTTGGGAGGCCGAGGCAGGCAGATCACAAGGTCAGAAGATCGAGACCACCCTGGCGAACATGGTGAAACCCCGTCTCTACTAAAAATACAAAAAAATTAGCCGGGCGTGGTGGTGGGCGCCTGTAGTCCCAGCTTCTCGGGAGGCTGAGGCAGGAGAATGGCGTGAACCCGAGAGGCGACGGAGCTTGCAGTGAGCGGAGATCGCGCCACCGCACTCCAGCCTGGGAGACAGAGAGAGATTCCATCTCAAAAAAAAAAAAAAAAGGTGAATGAGGCCAGGCACGGTGGCTCACAACTGTAATCCCAGCACTTTGGGAGGCTGTGGCGGGTGGATCACCTGAGGTCAGGCGTTCGAGACCAGCCTGGCCAACATGGCCAAACTCCATCTCTACTAAAAGTAAAAAAATTAGCCAGGCATGGTAGCAGGTGCCTATAATCCCAGCTACTCAGGAGGCTGAGGCAGGAGAATCACTTGAATCCGAGAGGTGGAGGTTGCAGTGGGCCAAGATCGCGCCACTGCATTCCAGCCTGGGCAACAAGAGTGAGACTCCATCTCAAAAAAAAAAAAAAAAAAAAAAAAAAAAAAAAAAAAAAAAAAGGATGATGAATGCTTGAACTGATAATTCGTGTAGAGCTGGTACAGCTTCACAGAGCCTGTGTAGGTAGAAACCACGCATTGAACAATTAGGAGACAGAAAAGGAGTCGAAAAACCAAGCATCTCTTGGACGGCAGAAAAACCACTGTTCGGCCGGGCGCGGTGGCTCAAGCCTGTAATCCCAGCACTTTGGGAGGCCGAGACGGGTGGATCACAAGGTCAGGAGATCGAGACCATCCTGGCTAACACGGTGAAACCCCGTCTCTACTAAAAAAATACAAAAAAACTAGCCGGGCGAGGTGGCCGGCACCTGTAGTCCCAGCTACTCGGGAGGCTGAGGCAGGAGAATGGCGTGAACCCGGGAGGCGGAGCTTGCAGTGAGCTGAGATCCAGCCACTGCACTCCAGCCTGGGCGACAGAGCGAGACTCCGTCTCAAAAAATAAAATAAAATAAAATAAAAAGAAAAAAAAAAAAGAAAGAAAAACCACTGTTCCTGGCACTCTGTAATCTAGATATAGTTTATTTTCTTATTTTACTTTTCTTTTTTTTTCTTTTCTTTATCTTTCCCTCTCTCCTTCTCTTTCTTTCTTTCGAGACAGGGCCTCATTCTGTCACCCAGGCTACAGCGCACTGGCATGATCATGGCTCACTGCAGCATCAAACTCCTGAGCTCAAACGATCCTCCTGCCTCAGCCTCCTGTGTAGCTAGGGCTACAGGCTTGAGCCACAGTGCCCAGCCTAGTTTATTTTTTATCTTCAAAATGCCCACAAGATGCCTATTATATGCTAACAATAAATTCTACTTTATTTAAGGTAGCTTAGCCAGGTGTGGTGGCTCACACCTGTAATCCCAACAACTTGGGAGGCTGAGACAGGAGGATTGCTTGAGGCCAGGAGTTCAAAACCTGCCTGGACAACATACTGAAACATCCATCTCTAAAAAAAAAAAACAGCAAAGAAATTAGCCAAGCACCGTACGTATAGTCCCTACTACTCAAAAGGCTGAGGCAAGAAGACTGCTTGAGCCCAGGAGTTTGATGCTGTAGTGAGCTATGGTCACGCCACTGCACTCCAGTCTGGCTACGGAGCAAGACTTCATCTCTTAAAAAGTAATAAACAAACAAACAAACATTGTTTCTTGATGGGAGTCCAGAAAAAAAGAAAAAATAAATAAGTTAGCTTAAGTAGACTTCTGTTCCTTAAAACTATATGAACCCAGCTAGGCGCGGTGGCTCACGCCTGTACTCCCAGCACTTTAGGAGGCCGAGGCGGGCGGATCATGAGGTCAGAAGATCGACACCATCTTGGCCAACGTGATGAAATCCTGTCTCTACTAAAAATACAAAAATTGGTTGGGTGTGATGGCACGCACCTGTAGTCCCAGCTACTCGGGAGGCTGAAGCATGAGAATCACTTGAATCCGAGAGGCAAAGGTCACAGTTATCTGAGATCGGGACACTGCACTCCAGCCTGGCGACAGAGCAAGACTCTGACTCCAAAAAAAAAAAAAAAAAAAAAAAACCAAAAACTACATGAAGCCTAAGATATCATCTGAACTCTGTACTCTTCAATATATTCTACACTTTCCCGCCTATGCTACAGATAGCTAAATATACATCTTATTTCCCCTATTAAGGTAAAAACTAAACTGGTTACACAAACTTAGAACTGTATACACATAAAATTTAAAACGTTTCTACTTTTGTGCATCAGATGGTACTATCAAGAAGGTTTAATGACACCCATAGGAGAAAATAATTGCAAATCACTTATCTGATAAGGGTCTAGAATCCAAAACAGTCTAAGAACTCATATAACTCAACACCAAAAACACACACAGCCCAATTAATATTAGGCAAAGGATTTGAATAAACATTTTTGCAAAGATGATATACAAATGGGCAACAAGAACATGAATAGATGCTCAGCATCATTCATTATCAGAAAATGCAAACCAAAATCACAAAGAAATACTATTCCAAACCCATTAGGATGGCTATATATATTTTTTTCTGAAAGAAAATAACAAGAACATAGAGAAACTGGAACCCTCATTCATTGCTAGTGGGAATGGAAAATGCTGCAGCTTTTAGAAAACAGTTTGGCAGTTCCTCAATGACTTAAACACAGAATTATCCTATAACCCAACAATTTCACTAAGGGGCATAGCATCCAAAAGAATTAAAAACCAGTGCTCAGGGAATATGCCCAAAGGAACTGATATCAGTATGTTTAAGATATCTCTATACTCCCATGTTTAAACACAGCATTATTCACAATAGTCAAGATATGGAAACAACCTAAGTGTCCATCAATGGATGAATGCATTTTAAAATGTATATGTACACGATGGAATATATTCAGCATTTTTAAATTAGGAAATTCTGTCATTTGTGACAACATGGATGAACAGAGAGAACATTATGTTAAGTGAAATTAGCCACGCAGAGAGACAAATCCCACATGATCTCACTTCTATTTGGAATCTAAAGAAGTCAGACTAATAGCAGTAGAGAGTAGAATAGTAGTTACCAGAGGCCGGGGAGTGGTCATGGGGGAAGGAGATGGAGGTGGGTGGAGGAGAGTGAAAGGGAAAAGGGGAAATATTGGTCAGTGGGTACAAAATGGGTTTCAGTTAGACAGGAGGAATAAGTTTTGGTGTTCTACTGCATAGCACAGTGACTACAGTTAATAGTAATATACATTTCAAAACAGTTAAAAGAGGATTTTTTTAATGTTTTCAGCATAAATCAATGATAAATGTTTGAGGTGATGATATGCTAATTAGACTGATTTGATTATTCCACAATGCAAACATATATCAAAACTTCACATTGTGCCCCATAAATATACATTTGTCAATTAAAAATAAAACTTGAAAGAAAAAAGTGCTCAAACAAAAACTTGTACACAAATGATACTAGCAGCACTATCCATAACAACTAAAAGACAGAAACCACCCAAATGTCCACCAGCGGATAAATGGATAAACAAAATGATATATCCAAGCAATGGACTATTATGCAATCATAAAAAGTAATGCTGTACTGATGCATGCTACAATATAAATGAACCTTAAAAACATGCAAAGTGAAAGAAGCCAGACATAAACAGTCAAAAACTATATGACTCCCTTTATATGAAATATCCAGACTAAGCAAATGCACAGAGACCAAAAACAGATTGTTGGCTTGGGGACAAGGCAGGATGGAAGTGACTGCTTAGTGAGTACAGAGCTTCTTTTTGGGGGTAATGAAATGTTCTAGAACTAGATAGTGGTGCTAGTTGTACAACATTGTGAATGTATTGAATGTCACTAAATGTAAATTTTATGTTATATGCATGTCTTAGCTCAGGTTGCTATAACAAAATATCATCGACTTGGTGACTTGAACAACAGACATTTGTATCTCACAGTTCTGGAGACAGAAAAGTCTAAGATCAAGGTCCCAGCAAATTTGGTGTCTGGTGAGGAGTCTCTTCTGGTTTTCAGACAGCTACCTTTCTGCTGTGTGCTCACATAGCAGCAGGGCAGAAAAAGGGAAGCAAGCTCCCCAGGGCCTCTTCTTATAAGGGTGTTAATCCCATCATTAGAGTCCCACCCTCCTGAACTCATCTAAACCTAATTACCTCAAAGATCCCACCTCCAAATATCATTACTGGGGATTAGGGCTTCAACACATAAATTTTGGAGGGACACAAACATTCAGTCCACAGCAATATATTCTACTGCGATAAAAAAATTTAGCAGATTTATAAAACTGAACTTCCAGTTTCAGTTTTTAAAATATGGTTGCCAGCATTCATCAACAGACTAACTGCTTACTTCTTTCGGTAGGAGTAAGTATCCCAAACCAAAAGCCATATGTAAACCACACATTGCGGTATAATAAAAACTTAGAGGAGATTCACTTTTTTCTTTGTGGCTCTGTTTGGTATTGAATATATTAAATAGAAAACTAAATTACACTGGTTAAGGCTTTTTAAACAAAATATAAAATGACTGTTCCTATCAAATGCTGTTTATTCTGTATGAGCTGCTTTTAAGTTTGTTTTTTCTTTCCCCAAGACCGAGTCTTGTTCTGTCGCCCAAGCTAGAGTGTAGTGGGCGCAATATCGGCTCACCGCAACTTCTGCCTTCCGGATTCAAGGAATTCTCCTGCCTCAGCCTCCCAAGAAGCTGGGATTACAGGCACCACCACGTCCAGCTAATTTTTTCTATTTTTAGTAGAGATAGGGTTTCACCAGGTTGGCCAGGCTGGTCTCAAACGCCTTACCTCAAGATCCACCCACCTTGGCCTCACAAAGTGATAAGATTACAGGCATAAGCCATCACGTCCGGCCTTTTAAGTTTGAATCTAAAATGCAGGTTAATGTTAAAAACTTCACTGATGATAAACAAATGTTATTTAGTATGAAATTATACGAAATAACCTATATACTTAATATACTGTAATATACATTAAATAACCTGTACATTTAACACATTTAATAGTAAATGTATAAATACTTAATAAAAGATGTATGTGTTTGCTATCAAAAAAATGGCTGGGAGGCCAGCTGTGGTGGCTCACTCTGTAATCCCAGAACTTCGGGAGGCCGAGGTGGGCAGATCAGGAGGTCAGGAGATAGAGACCATTCTGGCCAACATGGTGAAACCCCATATCTACTAAAAATACAAAAATTAGCCGGCCGTGGGGGCTTGCGCCTCTAGTCCAGGCTACTCGGGAGGCTGAGGCAGGAGAATCACTTGAACTTAGGAGGCAGATGTTGCAGTGAGCCGAGATTGCTCCAGCCGAGATCGCGCCACTGCACTCCCGCCTGGGTGACAGAGCAAGACTCTGTCTCGAAAAAAAAAAAGAAAAGAAAAAAAAAGGCGGGGGAGGGCTGGGCACGGTGGCTCAGCCTCTAATCCCAGCACTTTGGGAGGCTGAGGCAGGTGGATCACTTGAGGTCAGGCGTTCGAGACCAGCCTGACCAACAGGGCGAAACCTCATCTCTACTAAAAATACAAAAAATTAGCCTGGCACAGTGGCACGTGCCTGTAATCCCAGCTACTTGGGAGACTGAGGCAGGAGAATCACTTGAACCCAGGAGGCAGAGGTTGCAGTAAGCCAAGACTGCACCAGTGCACTCCAGTCTGGATGAGAGTACAACTCTGTCTCAAAAATAATAATAATAATAATAATAATAATAATAATAATAATAATAAAAGACCAAAATATAAAAAGATTGAGTGCAAAAAACAGACATATCTAGTTCTACAGAAATTGAGAATAATCTGTTAGGCTGATAAGAAAACCTAAAGAAGATATTTTCTTCAAAACTAGCAACAGCATTAAGGCAATATTTATAAAACAAAATTCAGCACTTCCTTTATATTACATTTCAGTTACAGATGCTGTAGTCTAGATTTTCTTAAAAGTTATGCAGCTGCCACAAGTATTTTACCAAAATCTATACGTTTAGGTAGTTAATCCCTTTTTTTTTTTTTGAGACAGAGTCTCGGAGTCTCGCTCTGTCACCCAGACTGGAGTGCAGTGGCCGGATCTCGGCTCACTGCAAGCTCCACCTTCCGGGTTCTCCTGCCTCAGCCTCCCCAGTAGCTAGGACTACAGGCACCGGCCACCATGACCGGCTAATTTTTTGTATTTTTAGTAGAGACGGGGTTTCCCTGTGTTAGCCAGGATGGTCTCAATCTCCTGACCTCATGATCCGCCCGCCTCGGCCTCCCAAAGTGCTGGGATCACAGGCGTGAGCCACCGTGCCAGGCCTGGTAGTTACTCCTTTAAACATGGACTGTGTTTTGCCAGCACACGGGTAACTAAAGATTGTTGGGCTTTGTTAAAATTATTAGAGCTAGATTTACTTGGAGATAACCAAATTTAAGGGTGGCAGACCCCAAGTTTCTGGTTTAATTATCCTTCAATTTAATCTGTATCTCTACGCAGAGGTTAAAAAAAAAAAAAATGAACAAGAACATGGTCCCTGTCTCTGGAGACTTTGCAATTTAGTAGAAGAGACACACATGGGCCAGGCACGGTGGCTCACGCCTGTAATCCCAGCACTTTGGGAGGCCGAGGCGGGCGGATCACAAGGTCAGGAGATCGAGACCATCCTGGCTAACACAGTGAAACCCCATCTCTACTAAACATTCAAAAAAAATAACTAGCTGGGCGTGGTGGCGGGTGGCCTGTACTCCCAGCTACTCAGGAGGCTAAGGTAGGAGAATGGTGTGAACCCGGGAGGCAGAGCTTGCAGTGAGCCAATCGCCCCACTGCATTCCAGCCTGGGCAACAGGGCAAGACTCCGTCTCAAAAAAAAAAAAAAAAAATTAGACACATACATAGAGGTAATTATGGAAGTCTCAATATTTTGTCTTTATCTCATTCAATGCTCAAAAATGGCTGATGAGTACACTGTCCCAGTCCACTTTTATAAAGCAAGGTACAGAACTTTTACACTAGATGTAAAACCTTGATTTTGCAACAATTTTACACCTCCAGGGTTTTTCCTGAAGTTGTTTCCTTTCTGATCCACAACAGCAAAACATGTAGCCAAATAGCTATTCTGACTCTTTTCCCATCCTCATTAAATTCCTTACAAAATATGGTAAGCATAATTTTTCACATGACTATTTTCATATCATCTCAATTCCTTCAAAAACAAAAATCCAGTTCAAAGTTTATTTTCCTTAAAGCTTCACAAAAAGACTACTGGTATGTCTCACTCAACTTATTAATGACCCCTTCTTGCAGAGACTGAAAGATTTATTTAAAGTTATTTACTTTTTTTCTCTAATCCAATATTACTGGTAAAAAAAAAAACAAAAATGTTATTTACATCAACTATCTGGATATCACATTTTGAAAAGGAGACTGACAAGCACCCATAAACTACCATAACTATCTCCATGCTCCAGTTTCTCAAGTCGTAAATCATCTGCCACACTGCTATGCAAGTCACCGTTCCGAAATGTAGTTCTAAGTATGTCGCCATTGTTTAAAAAACTCACAAATGTTCCCTGTACTGCCACCTCTCACTGAATCAGTTCAAATTACTTAGTTCTGTCAGACAAATTTAGCTCCTCCATAATTTAGACCCAACCTTTTTGCCTCAGTTTTTGACACATACCTCATACACCCTAGGGGCAATCATACTGATGAGAATCTGCAGTCCCAAAAAGTGCTGAGCTATTTTATATATAATTCTATATGTTATTTTTACCTGTCCTGTCATCAGAGTCATTCTAACCCAAGCCCTCTTCATTAGTAAAATAATAAGCTTTCATGTTTCATCTACTGTAAAGTTCCTAACTTCCTATCTCAAAGTTAATCACTCCTTCCTCAGTGGTACTGATGCATCTCATATCCTCTTTTATAACACTAATCAGGTAATATTGTAAGCATTGATATTATAGGACTCCCTTATGTGAAACTTTTTAAATAAAATGTTCTATTTACCTAATTTCCTATGTGCCTAGTGCCTAGTATACATAGAGGACTCACAATAATTTGCTGAATGAATAAATAGT
Organism: Macaca thibetana thibetana; assembly: GCF_024542745.1. Classification (NCBI taxonomy): domain Eukaryota; kingdom Metazoa; phylum Chordata; class Mammalia; order Primates; family Cercopithecidae; genus Macaca; species Macaca thibetana. The sequence continues at coordinate 90,257,339 of NC_065586.1, read as the reverse complement.
AAGAAAATTCCAGACTAATTCGTAAGAACTAAAAAGGGTTCTGCAGCAATCTTAAATGTCTGAAGGGTAATCATGTAAATGAATTGAATTGTTTTTTGTGGCGCTAAGGGGGAAACTGGGACTATGAACATTACGATGAACCACACTGTACTTCAACATAGAACCTTCTAACAACACAACTAATACCCTTAATAGGCTCTGTTGAGAAAACTGAGCTCCAAATTAGTAAAAGAATTCAAGCATGACTAAATAACATGTATCAGATGTCTAAACCTTCTGAGAATAAAAAGGCATACACTTAGCTGTATGGTAGCTGCTGGTGCTTTGCTTTGACATTTTGCTCATGTCTAACCTAGAAGTACATCCTGAACTGACGATATGCATGATAGAACCTTTCTTCCAGTTGCACAGGTGAAACCTGGATCCTGACCAAGGTAATTGTATTTTTTTCCCTACAGAGTGTTATGTTTCTATTAAATGGACAACTAAATCAAAAGATTACATTTCAGTGGTGTTGTAGAAGAGCAATACAATCTTATCTACTCATTAAAATAAGTGGCTAGTTATTATTTTACTCAAGAAAATTTTATAGTGGTTATTTCCTAAAATTTTCCCTTCGTGCAGTAGAGTTCTCAGCTGTGTTATTTGTACACCCACCCAGTTTTGAAAGTTAACCCTTATCCTAGCATTCTTGACAGTATTACTGTGCTTCTGAGAGTATATCACAAAGATGGGCATTATCCTCCAGTTATTTGTTCAATTAGTGTGCTAGTTACCTTATATAATAATTACCTATCAAAAGTTTTATTGTTTTTTTTTTTTTTTTTTTTTTTCTGAGACAGAGTCTTACTCTGTCGCCCAGGCTGAAGTGCAGTGGCACGATCTCGGCTCCTGCAAGCTCGGCCTCCTGGGTTCACACTATTCTCCCGTCTCAGCCTTTCCAGTAGCTGGGACTACAGGCACTCGCCATTACGCTCGCCTAATTTTTTTGTATTTTTACTAGAGACGGAGTTTCACCGTGTTAGCCAGAAGGCTCTTGATCTCCTGACCTCGTGATCCTTCCGCCTAAGCCTCCCAAAGTGCTGGGATTACAGGCGTAAGCCACGGCGCCTGGCTAGTTTTATTAGTCTTTAGATCAAAGACTAATACAATTTAGATCAAAAATTTTGGTAACCAAAACACAATTCTGAATCACGAGTTATTTGTTTCCTAAATAACATTCAAGGGTTACCGATCTCTGTAACTCTGGGCAGTACCAATAACGTCAAAAAGTCAGTGAGGGGTTGGGGGAGTTAAGGCTTATGTAAGTACAAAAAAGCAACTTAAATGTTATCACTCTTCAAAAATACAAAAACTTATTCAGTTGGGATGTTTTCCTTATTTAAAACTTCAATAACTTACTTTCGAACTTAACCTTCTGTGTACTATATCTTCCTGGTAATGAACCATGAATTTTTTCCATATGGGTAAGAGGGACTTTAATTCCATTTGCTAGATTTACCCTGGTACTTGTAGGAAAAATTTTCCTTTCCTTTTAGCACTGGAACTCAAATAAGAATACAGTGTGTGCAACTGTATATTGCATTTATTTTACCTTTTGATAAATGTACATTTTAGTACCCGAAACTATCATATTAACAACCTAAACTTTTAGAGCCTAAATTAAACTTTATATACACGACCTATTATTAAAAAAATAGTTCAGTTTGCCTGTAATCCCAGCACTTTGGGAGGCCGCGGGGGATAGATCACTTCAGGTTAGGAGTTCGAGACCAACCTGGCCAACATGGTGAAACCCCATCTGTACTAAAAATACAAAAAATTAGCCGGGCCTGAGGCGCGCAGCTGTAATCCCAGCGACTCCGGAGGCTGAGACCGGAGAATCGCTGGAACCCGGGAGGCAGAGGTGGCAGAAAGCCAAGATCACACCACTGTACTCTAGCCTGAGAGACAGAGGAAGGCTCCGTCTCAAAAAGAAAAAAGAAAAAGAAAAAAAAAAGTTCAGTTTCACAGTATGGCCTATTAAGCCACTGGGAGGTACGGACGGACAATAGGGAAGTTAAGGAGGGACATACAAGATACTTTAAAGAAACAAGTGGCTAGAAACATCCACAAAGGTACTGAGGTAGGCCAAGTAGAAAAATTAGAAAAATATGGAAATAATCTGTGGTTATACTCTGAAACCAACAGGCCTAAGTACTAACTACATGGCTAACTTCTCCCTAATATTTATCTCTCCAGCAATTTCTCTCTCTACGAATATCTTCAAACTCATTCTCTAATAGTTTCTCGTGTCTCTCACCATACTTCCAAACCCTCAAATTTTCTTTATCATCTTCTCACCACCTTAACAAGAATAACGTGGAAACAATGTATTATCTTTAGCTTTATTTTATATTCCTGTCCTGCTTTTCAAAAGCAGATAATGTGAACATTTTATGTTTTTCTAACAAAAAAAAAAGTAAACTATTATAGTATTTGAATGACTTTTTCCTGGGACAACAACAAAAAATGTATTTGCCCTACTTGACTAAAAGATGGCTATGAACAATCTAGATGAAAACCAGATTTGGAAATTCTAAATAATGCCTAACGTATGATGGGTAGTTGTACATTACAGTACTTGGGAAAATATGAGAAAACAGCACATAATTTGATTTCAAAATTATTATGTTCAGTTCCAAATTTAAAATGTTTTAATCTATGTGGGGTTAGAGACAAGCAGATGAAAATATTTTTTAACAAAAAAAGTATCTAACATAAAATTCAAATTAAAAAACATACCTGAAAAGCCACATTCAAAGATGAGTTAAACACCTTATCAAGTTCACTCTCAAACTAGCTCTAAGTAAGGAGCATGACTTGTAGCTTGATTTCCTAAGGTAAACTTCTCTTAATTGCAGGAAAGAGCACGCTGAAAACCCAGTCAGTCACATGGGTTTCCCTCTCTTTCTTATTTCGGCCACAGAAATAAGAAGCATAAGAAAGGCTGAGGCAGCAAATGCTGGAGGGGAGAAAACTATGTGCAGTGTGCAGGATTTCTTCTTAAAGGCACAGAAAATAATTACAACTAGCAGCAGAAGGAAGGAAAATTAACACTTTTTTCACAGGCTATGAGAGAGGTAAAGGTATGCCAACAAACTGAGTAGACCTGAGGAAAATCTTACAAGTTAAAGCTTTTCACAAACAGGCAAGCATGGCTATCTAAACAGCATAAAATGAAAATAAAAGATTTTTCCCATTAATAAAAAGGAAGCCAAGATTGAATTTGGCCGAAATAATTAATCAACAAAGTAAAGGCTAGGAAAGTACTTCCAGATTTGTATTTTGAATCTGTTCTCTATTATACACCTCTGTTTATACTCATCGATTACATAGTACCTGAATATGACCCAATTTTAAATCAGTAAAGCAATGTGAGCTATAACGGTGTATTGTACTTTCAGTCACTACCTGAGGAGACCTGCCTATTAACCAGCCCAGTATTTCCGTGGTTACAGTCGGGGAATCACCCGCATCAGAATCACATGCGGGCCCTTTTAAAAAGTTGGATTCCTGGTGGACCCCACCCAAGATCTACTTGGGTCTCAAGGAATCTGCATTCTTAACAACCCTCCCCCTTGCAAGTAATTTTAAACACTAAATTTAAGAATCACTGTAGTAGGGTCCAAGCAACTATCAGCCATAACTACCTGAAGATAACTCACAGTGTAGCTAACAGAGTTCCTAGGGAGAAAAGAGCAGCCTCAAAAAGGGCACACTTTGCCTTTCTGCATACATTTAGAGATGGATAACAGATGTATCATCTCAAAATCTCCAAATGTTTCCACTCTTTCCCAAAACCTTCCTACCACAACATACTAAGTATGAAATGCATGAGTAAGCCAAGTTAAACATTTCATGAACTTAAACTAAAAAATTGGCTTTGCCTGTCTATAAAAGTTCCTTAAGACAATAAAAGATACAAATATTTTAATCCTTCTCAGCATTCCTTCCTTTCGGTTCCTTCTCAGATTTGCTTTTTAGTCAAAGCTTCAAGACTTTGGGAAATGTTATATCACTACACCAGAATTTACTTTAACATCCATCCAATCCCATGTACAAATTATGTTTAAAAATCTTCTACTGCACAAATTGTGTAACATTTCCCAGACAGTACACAAAAATTCATCCAGTATCTTTCTTTCTTCAAATCAGTGGATTTCAGCGGTGAAGTTGAGGAAGGGGTTATAGTAGTCTTGCTATAGTCTGAATAATAACATTTGAATCTTCACTATATGCCACATAGCAAAAACAAAGAATGTAGAATATTATTTAACCCTCATGGCAATCCCATGAATTAGGCATTATTATAATCCCCATTTTATGGATGAGTTGCTTAAGGTCCAGAGAAGTCCAGAATTAAAGAACTAGTAAGCTAATTCAAACCCAAGCAGCCTAACTCTAGAACCAGCATTTTTAAACACCATACCATCCTGTAATTTGAAGATGCCACCTAGGATTAAGCAATTCACTAAAACCTAGTTGACAATCTGAATCAACTGCAAGCAATTTTATCTTTCTTTGGAGACAGTCTCATTCTGCCATCCAGGCAGGAATGCAGTGGTGCAACCATAGCTCACTGCAGCCGCAACCTCCCCAGCTCAAGTGATCCTCCCACTTCAGCCTCCCGAGTAACTGTGGCTACAGGTGCACACCACCATGCCCAGCTAGTTTTTTTATTTTTTGTAGAGACAGCATCTCGCTATGTTGCCTAGGCAGCCTTGAACTCCTGGGCTCAAGCAGTCCCCTCACCTTGGGCTCCCAATGTAGGCATGAGCCACTGGGCCCAAGCAGGCAACTTTCTAAAAATGCAAATTCACCAGCCAAATAGTAGGTCTCCTGAATCTGACTAGGTGGAGGCTGTGAATTAGAGAATCTAACTTTTGTAAATGCATTTTTAGGTGATTTTTTTAATTTTTTAAATAAAATGAGATGGGGTCTTGCTATACTGCCAAGGCTGGAACTCCTGGCCTCAAGCGAATCTCCAGTCTCAGCTTCCCAAAGTGCTGGGATTACAGGCATGAGCCACTATATCTGGGCGGTTTCAGGTGATTTTGAAATATACCAAAAGCTAGAAACAACTGCACTAGCTCACCAAAGTGCCACAATGGCAACCTTCATGAAATAACTCATAGTCTGGAAGTTAAAGGCTTAAATTCCAGTTAATTGATTAACTAAAATGTACTTAATACCCCATTCTCTCTCTCTCTCTCTCTCTCTCTCTCTCTCTCTCTCTACTCCTCCCCATCTCAAAGAAATAATAAGAAAAAAATAGATGTAGAATTTGCTACAGAAAAGAAAAAAGAGCTGCTGCTTTGTGCCACCTTCACATGAAAAAACTAAAAGATCACTGATATTTCTATCATGATTACTCTAAGGCAGAGTTGGACCTTTGCTAAAAGACACATTAAAGGTGGAATTTAGAGTTGAAAGGAATAGTTCTATCTCTAGCATGCCTCTCATTTTACAGAGGGAAAAAAAATCCTGTTTTTTTCAGCTTTCTCTTTAACTCAGTTGACATTTGTAATATTCAATCAGTAAATATTTGTGGTCTACTACTGTGGGTGCAACAGAATTGTGTATTATAATACCACAATATTAGAACTGAAGGGACTGTGAATATCCCAATTTCACAGATGAGGAAACCGAAGTCCAGAAATTTAGTGAATTGCCCAAAGTTAACAGAATTATTTAATGGCAGAAGTTGTTACCTAGGACAAAAACCAAGTTACTTATCTCTCAAGCATTGTATTTTCACTACACCAAAAGCTAAGTTTTTGTTCTTAAATTTATAATTCATAGAAATCAATGTATTAGCTTCAAGCCCTAGGAATAGATCTATAGTCTAGTTGTAATTCTTACATTTAATTAGCTATCTGACTTTGAACAAATAACCATAAAATAGAAATAAACCCTACCCTTCCTAGGTCACAGCAATATGTAAAGAACAACCACCAAAAAAAACTGTGGCTGGGCACGATGGCTCACACCTGTGATCCCAGCACTTTGGGAGGCAGAGGTGAGCAGATCACCTGAGCTCAGGAGTTCGACACCAGCCTGGGCAACATGGTGAGACCTCATCTCTATGAAAAAAAAGAAAAGGAAAAAAAACTTGTGAAGAAAATACATATGAAAATAATTTTAGAAAACTGTGAAATTATGTAGAACTAAGATACACTTTCATATTTTTTCCTAGAGGCAAACAGGTACTGGTTTTTAAATCTTATAAATGCTGCCCCTAAATAGTGTGCAGTGAATATCATTGTTCAAGGTTACAAAATGAGTTACCATGCATAATTCATTTCCAATATTAAATTAATACCACCTTGTTAGATAGTATCTAGCAAATAAAAGATTATTTGTCAACAGCATCATTGGCTTTCCATGGAGTATTAAGGCATGAATAAGGTGATCATAGAACTTCCTTCCACTTAAAAGATCTAAAAACTTCAAAGTGAAAACTTCCATTTAAAAGTAACAGAACCGGCCGGGCGCGGTGGCTCAAGCCTGTAATCCCAGCACTTTGGGAGGCCGAGATGGGCGGATCACGAGGTCAGGAGATCGAGACCATCCTGGCTAACACGGTGAAACCCCGTCTCTACTAAGAAATACAAAAAATAGCCGGGCGAGGTGGCAGCGCCTGTAGTCCCAGCTACTCGGGAGGCTGAGACCGGAGAATGGCGTGAACCCGGGAGGCGGAGCTTGCAGTGAGCTGAGATCCGGCCACTGCACTCCAGCCTGGGCTACAGAGCGAGACTCCGTCTCAAAAAAAAAAAAAAAAAAAAGTAACAGAACCACTCCCCAAATAAAAACCTTTTAGTCAAAATCTCCTATAAAGTGTGAAGTTTAATTAAGAGCATTGTACAAATGTTAGTTCCTTAGTTGTGACAAATGTACCATAAATATAAGGTGATGTTAACCAAAGGGGAACTGGGGGAGGGGTGTGGAAACTCTTGGTATTACCTTTGCAACTTTTCTACAAATCTAAAACTATTAGAAAATAAAATATTTTAAAAATTAAAAATAAATCTCTATGGCCATTTTGGATAGTTTAGAGATTTCTATTAAACAAGTAACTCCAAGTTAGTATTATAATAATAGTCTGCTTTGCTTACAACTGTGTAGTAAAAAATGTTAATTTGGCCGGATGCAGTAGCTCATGCCTGTAATCCCAGCACTTTAAGAGGCCAAAGCAGGCAGATCACTTGAGCCCAGGAGTTTGAGACCAGTCTGAGAAACATGGCAAAACCCTGTCTCTACAAAAAATACAAAACAAAATTAGCAGGTCGTAGTGGTGCATGCCTGTAGTCTGAGCTACTTGGGAGGCTGAGCTGAAAGGATCAATTGAGTCCAGGAGTCTGAAGCTGCAGTGAGCCATGCCACCGCAGTCCAGGCCTGGACAAGAGTGAGATCCTGTCTCCAAAAAAAAAGTTACTTTAATTTAGCGCTTCAAAGTAATATGTTTGAGTGCTTAAATTATCTTACTTCCACAAAAATCAGAGTTTCTGAATATGTTCTACCTAATTTGTATTCAGGTTATCACATTTCTAATCTGCCAACTGAATGAAAACCACAAATTCCTAAGGTGAAGTCCTGAACCAATGCTGAATTTCCGGTGCTTTAGTGTAGGTCCCTAGAGTATTGTTTTTTATGGGGTTTTTAAAAGAAAATACTGGATCTGAGATAGGTGAAGGAGTGAGACACAGGGAAAAGATATAAAAGGCTCTTGAGCTAGCTCCCCAATTTAACATAATGGTAGCTTCACAACACTCTAAAATCCTAATAGACTTTTGTGTTTATTCCAGAGCAATTAATTATGTATTATTTTCTGCTTTCCTAAAATTTTAAACATTAATTATAGTACCAGAGTTGATCCTGAACAAAACAGGTTTTAATTCAATTGATTTTTCCTTCATTCTCCTTGTAAATAATTGTATCAGAGTATTAAAAAGCTGCCCGCTTTGGGGAGCTTTTAAAATCTTTTAAAACATCAGAAGTTTCATATTCTGCCTTTTCTTTAGTTATTTGAGAAAGGAACTTTTTTTTGAGAAACTCACGTTGAAACTCGTTTTTATTTTAGTTGACTGGGGGGGGAATACACACTATGGAACAAGTAAGGGAGCCTTATAGGACAGAGATGTTTATGATGGCTCAGTCAGATGGATGAATTATGATTTTGTCAACTAGTGCAAATTCTAGGTGGAAAAAAGGACATGGCTGACTTTGCTGTTTCCGAGAACCTTAAATTAAGAAAAAAATCTTCGGCCGGGCGCGGTGGCTCAAGCCTGTAATCCCAGCACTTTGGGAGGCCGAGACGGGGGATCACGAGGTCAGGAAATCGAGACCACCCTGGCTAACACGGTAAAACCCCGTCTCTACTAAAACATACAAAAAACTAGCCGGGCGAGGCGGCGGGCGCCTGTAGTCCCAGCTACGCGGGAGGCTGAGGCAGGAGAATGGCGTGAACCTGGGAGGCGGAGCTTGCAGTGAGCTGAGATCCGGCCACTGCACTCTAGCCTGGGTGACAAAGCGAGACTCGTCTCAAAAAAAAAAAAAAAAAAAAAAAAAAAAAAAAAAAATCTTCATCGGTTTTCATATTAGGGAGAATGGAGACTATCTAGATGTGAAAAGAAATCACTAAAAGAGCCTTTAGTTTTTCCTACTCAACCCAACCGTTGTAAAAAGAGCTCTGTGAAAATAGCTTTTGCCACAATATTTAGGAAGTTTCAGAAGTCAACAACTACAGAGAAAGTCACATGGATCTGTATGTTTCAAAATCTATAAAGTCAATGTTCTTTTCAGATAAAGGGAAAAAAATCTTCAATTATTCCTTCCTTACCTTAGCAATGCCCTTTAAGGTCACCAAATTCATGTAAAGACTTGGTTAAAAAAAAAAAATCAGCACTACCAGGAAACACAGATAAGTATCTATATAAAATAACAGTAACTATGCCAATGCAATCCTAACAAGCTTCAAAAGTATTAAATGGCCTAAAAACAAACAAACAAAAAACTACAAAAGAGTCTATGTAAAAAATAAAGCATTCTACTTAGAAAACAAGACATTAATTTACTTGAAGGACCCACAAAAACTTTGGTTTAGAACTTTTTTTAAGAGACACAGTCTCACTCTGTCACCCAGGCTAGAGTGCAGTGACTCAATCATGGCTCACTGCAGCCTTGAACTCCTGGACTCAGGCAATCCTCCTGCTTCAGCCTCCAGAATAGCTGGGACTACAGGCACACGCTACCATGCCCAGCTTAGAAAGATTTTTTAAGAAGAGTAACAAATGGATCCTTGAGGAATTAAGGCAAGCTTGGAAAAACAAAAGACTTCAAAAGTGTTCACTCCTCCTCACTGCTGAGTGGTACCCATCTAGCATTTCAACTTTTTTTTTTTTTGAGACGGAATCTGGGGTTCGCCATGTTGGCCAGGCTGGTCTCGAACTCTTGACCTCAGGTGATCCACCCGCCTCGCCCTCCCAAAGTGTTGGGATTATAGGTGTGAGTCACTGCGCCCAGCTGCATTTCAATTTTTATAGACAGGAAAGGGTCAAGGATCTGAGGGAATGCTACTTCTAGCGCTCTGACAGCCAAGTAACCATAAACACAGAAAGGTGTCCATGTGAAACTGAAGCAAGCCCCCAGTAGGGACTGAAATAGAACTCACCTCATGTGGAAGGGAAGGAAGGTGGAAGATGACCACTAAGGCCCTCCAAATGAAAGCAGTCATATTCTAACTGAATTCCTGTATTTCCTATATGATAGCTACCGAAATAATGTGCCTTAATTTAACATAATACTTTGTAGTAATAGATACATTGCTGTAAAATGTTCCCCCTTCTTACGTAAACGTAAAACTTTTTTTTTAAAGGTTTCTCGTATAGATTTTTGCCTAATTAAGAGAAAGAGAAGAACGAAGTGGGAAGGGAAGAAGAAGAAAAGCATGGAGGATAAACAGGTGGCAGAGAAAAGAGCCATAAAGTGAACAAAGGTTGTAGACTGAACATAAACATGGACTGGGAAATCAGGAATCCTGGTTTCGAATCCCAGCCTGCCACTAGCTAACTAAATTACCTTCTTTAGACAATGAGATTCCTCATCTAAAAAAAATAAAATGGGAGTAAGAGTTGCACCGAAGAACAAGATTCCATCCCAAACAAGCCACTTCCAAAGAGAGCCCTCACCTGGAGCTTCAGAGTTGAGAATAGCAACTATGCATTTGGGGGTAGGGTTGGATCTCTTGGGTTGTGTTGTGAGACAGGGGTAATTTCTGATTATTTTCACTGAGGATGGAGATTTTTGCTCAAAATTACACTACCTAGGTAGAGCACAGTAAAGGGGAATCCATGAAAGCTACTGATTCAACCCAATCTGAATAGTGTTCATACCAGTGGCTAGGTATTATAGTTTCAGAGATGAATGTCACAGTTCCTGCCTTTAAGGTGTTCAGAATTCAGTTAAGAAAAACTGTGCCTCTCTGACTCTGCCCTTTCTTTCCCAAGAATGTCATATAAAGGAAGCACTGACTCCTAGAGTCTTGACATTCAGACCTCTATCACGAAAAATGAGGCTTAGAGAAATTAACTTTAGGGCACCTGTTTTCTGACTTCAAATCGAGTGCTCTGACACATATGAATAATGTGGCCATATGAATGTCATCTAGCTATATTAAGTTCTATTAGGCTACAAATAAAAGAAAATTTAAAAATTAAATCAAAATTCCTGCCTACTTAAAACACATGGGAAATGAAAGAAAAAATAAAATTCCTGCCTACTGTTAATAATATGAAAGCCTCTTATAAATAACGTTGTTGGCTGGGCATGGTGGCTCACGCCTGTAATCCCAGCACTTTGGGAGGCTGAGGCGGGTGGATCACCTTGAGGTCAGGAGTTCAAGACCAGCCTGGCCAACATGGTGAAACCTGGTCTCTACTAAAAATACAAAAATTAGCCGGGCGTGGTGGCAGGTGCCTATAATCCCAGCTACTCGGGAGGCTGAGGCAGGAGAATCGCTTGAGCCCAGGGGGCGGAGGTTGCAATAAGCCAAGATGGCACCACTTGCCCACTCCAGCCTGGGCAAAAGAGGGAAACTCCATCTCAAAAAAAAAAAAAAATTGTTCATAAATTGCAATTTATCTGTCTTCAAACTTAATCCCCACTAGCCTGCACCCCACCTGCAGGTCAGGGACAGTTGTCTAAATCATCTCTATTCACAATGCATGGCACAGAGCAAGAACTCAAGAGTATACTAGTTGAATCTGTGATCTCCAAAGCCCCTCCCAGATCTAAAATTGCTTGACATCTGACCTGAAAACATGACCAAGATAGATATGACCAATAAACACCCAAAGGCCACACAGTGTTACAAATTTATAAACCTAACTCAACTTGAGATCTTTTAGAATATTGCCAGTACAAGTTTTAAATATATTTTTGCAACTATGTTACAAATACAGATCTCATTACTATATATATTGTCCTGAGTAACACAAAATTAGGATTTTCCACTTTTGATTTAAGAAACTTTATATTAGTAAATGTATATGAGCAAAAAAATATGGAATAAATTAGAAAGAGGAATAAGAAATATCAATTATAATCAGAAAATTATGCCTTTATATCTACAATATGTATGTTAATTGTATAACCTGCTAAAACTTGAGCTCAGAATTCGCTTCTTTCACTTCTGGTTGTAGTCAAGATCCCCAAAAAGGTAGCAAAAACACAGTAGAGAGAACTCTATAAAGGAAAGTTTTACAAGTTGGGAATATTTTCCTATTTACCTAGGGATTAAAAAAAAAGAAGAAAAAAAAGGGCGTGTCAAAATCTAACTCAAGGAAACTGCCTTTTTTTTTTTTTTTTTTTTTTTTTGAGAGAAGTCTCACTCTTAACCCCCAGGTTTGAGTGCAATGGCTCGATTTCGGCTCACTGCAACCTCCGCCTCCCGGGTTCAAACGATTCTCCTGCCTCCGCCTCCCAACCAGCTGGGATTAAGTCGCCTGCCAATACGCCCGGCTAATTTTTATATATTTTAGTAGAGACGGGGTTTCACCATGTTGGCCAGGCTGGTCTCGAACTCCTGACCTCAGGTGATCCGCCCGCCTCGGCCTCCCAAAGTGCTGGGATTACAGACGTGAGCCACTGCGCCCCGCCGTAAACTGCCCTTACAGTAACGTCCATTAAGTATTTTCTGACTACTCTTATTTATCCCTATTAAATCAACAAACCCCCATCCTGAAATCTGCAACGTTCAGCGCCATAATTTATTTTCTTTCTTTTCTTTTTCTTGAAAGACGGAGTTTCGCTCTTGTCCCCCAGGCTGGAGTGCAATTGCGCGATCTCGGCTCACTGCAACCTCTGCCTCCCGGGTTCAAGTGATTCCCCTGCCTCAGACTCCCGAGTAGCTGGGATTACAGGCACCTGCCACCACGCCTGGCTAATTTTTGTATTTTTAGTAGAGACGGGGGTTTCACCATGTTGGCCAGGCTGGTCTCGAACCCCTGACCTCAAACAGTCCGCCCGCCTCAGCCTCCCAAAGTGCTGGGATTACAGGCATGAGCCACCGCGCCCGTCCCATAATTTAATTTCAAGAATATCCTGTCAAATAACAAATACAATACCATTTTTTAAAAAAGTTATTGGGAGAAAAAAGTGGAGGCCTATCTGGGAGATTAAGAGAAAAGGCTTTCCTTAAAGGGCTAATTTGGCTTAAAAAATTGGGATAAAATTCTAAACACCAAACTGCATTTTAATAAAGGCCACTGAAACAAATGAATAAACACTATGAAGCACAACCACTTCTAATTTCAAGAATTCCCAAACCACTTGAATGGATTTAGACTCTATGCAAACACAGCAAATAAACAGCTCTACGAAAGGACTTCCTTTTCTTTTTCACAACCACACCCGTACACACATACCGCCTCCCCCCACCCCCAACAACCTAAATCTTTGTAGCACAATTGTTAAAAACTGGGGACGGAGATGGTTATCCGCTTTTCCAGAAAAAGCAACTGCAGATGCGGCACTAGCCAGCTGGCCGACCCTGACTGCTCAGAAGCCAGGTATGAATGGCAGGTACAGCCTCCCGCCGACAAGGCAACAGAAAGACTCGCTGTCCACAAAGCTCACAACTTCTCCTATAGAAACACAAAGCCGACCCAGTTCCTCTTCCTCCAGTGACAAATCAAAGCTAAGCCCTGACGCGTGCGGGGCTGGCAAGGAAGCCGCCGACCAAGCTCCCGGCTCCGGCTCCCGCTCCCGCTCTGGCTCCGGCTGCGACTCCGACCCAGACCTCGGCCCCGCCCCCGGTCCCGGCCCCGCCCCGAGTCCCCACGCAGCCTGCGCCGTACCTGGCGAAGAAGTCCGCGAAGCCGCCGCTCCGTCGAGCCCGGGCCAAAGTCTCCGCAGGACCCTGCTCCGCGGCGGGCAAGGGCACCGACGGCCCGGCCGGGGGCAGGTGATCGCTGGCGCTGTGACCGCGGCTCACCTCGAAAGTGTTCCGAGAGTTCAAGTGAATGTCAGAAAAGCCCAGGCGCGGCTCCGCACCCCCACTAGTCCTCTCGGCCGAGGTGGCAGGGGGCGAGCCCTCCTCCGGACCCCCGGCGCCAACTCCCGGCTGCTCTGAGTCCTCGCTACCGCTGCAGCTGTTGGCCGGGCTGTCCCCCGAGCCGCTGCCCGCGCCCTCGGGCTCCTCGGCATCCGCGGCCACCAGACAGCAGCTCCGCAGCGGGTCCTCAAGCGGCGAGGCCCAGTCGGACGGGCTGCCCGCGCCGTCCGCGTCCTCGTCGCCAGGCCCCTCCAGGCGGAGGCGGCCGCAGGGGCGGCGGCGGCGCGACTCCCGGCCGCCGGCGCGCGCCAGCCCGCGAGCCTCTTCCAGATCGCGACAGTCCCGGCCCGGCAGAAAACCCGAGTCGCCGTTGGTCATGCCTCCATGCCGCGGCGCGCGGCCATCCGCCACATCCGCGCCGCGGTGCTTGGAACCCGAGCCCAGCGGGCAGGCGTCCGATCGTGGGGCTGCCGAGGGCGGCGGGGCGCAGGCTTGGCCAGCGGGGAGCGGACAGTAGCAGAGCCCCGGCTCCAGCTGCTCCCCGGCCGCCGCGAGGTAACGCTGAAGGAGCTGCCGAGGCGGCGTTTCCTCCTCCTCCTCAGCCTCCTCCCGCGGCTCCACAGCGCCGACGCCTCCGCCAAAGCCGCCCATGGCCCGGATTACCTTCCCGTCCTGGCCCACGGGCTCCGGCGCAGGCACCGGGAGCAACTTGGGGTTTCCTCCCGAGCAGGCTCCAGCATCCTCCGGACCCACCATCTGGGGGCGGGTGGCGGCCGCCCCAGGAGGCAAGGAAGGACTCCAGGCGCACGCTTGGCCACAGAACAGCTCTGAGTGCTGGAGCCGCGGCGACAGCCGCCGCAACGTTCCCAGACCCACCCCTCCCACCCGCGGGGTCAGACAGTTGCGGGAGGGCGGGCACGCGCCAGGACTCGCGCACGCGCAAAAGTCGGACCGGTCAAGCCCCAACCTGGAGATTCCCCGAACCATAGAGACGGTAGCTAGAGAGACGCAGGCTGCCAATCTAGGATCAGCCATCTGGATGGTAGAGGCTGGTTGGCCCGCTCCAAGAGTGACAGTTCTTACCGAAGCGCGGGTATTGCTCGCTTAGCAAAAATTCACTTGATGTATTTCATTTATGGTAGTAAAATACTCCCATATTTGGGAGGTGTTAGCGTGGGTAAGTCCTTCCAGCTCTAATTGGTCACCACTCGACTTTACGATTTTTAACAGCCTTCTCCCGCATCATTGCCACAGTTCAGGGCTTCATCACTTAATCGAGGAGGGTCAACACCCTCCCTTCTTCACTTCATCTAACATTAAAAAAAAAAGATAACCTAAGTTATCTTGCTCACTTAGCACCATGTTTCATCACAATCCTCTAAAAGATTATCACCTAAGGAGGGAGAGGAAGTGGTCAGGCAGAGAGGAGCTATTGAAATAATTCCAGCTTTCTGTGATAGTGGATTAAAACGGGATGATTGACCATGGAGTGGAAATGAAATATATTTAAAGTAAAAGACGAAAGACTTGATAACTGATCAGAAGAAGTGACAGAAGACAGAGTAATCAATGATTACTACAAAGGTATGAGACTGAAACTGATACGGTTTGAAGAAATAGAAAATTGGATAGGAAAAAACAATTAATAGGGGAAATATATCTGGTAAAGTAAACGACTGAAAGAGTTCTAAAACTAGAGTTGTCCGGGCGCAGTGGCTCACGCCTGTAATTCCAACACTTTGAGAGGTCGAGGCGGGTGGATCACCTGAGGTCAGGAGTTCGAGACCAGCCTGGCCAACATGGTGAAACCCGGTCTCTACTAAAAATACAAAACATTAACCGGGCGTGGTGGTGGGCACCTGTAATCCCAGCTACTTTGGATCCTGAGGCAGGAGAATCGCTTTAACCCGAGAGGCTGAAGTTACAATGAGCCAAGATCACACCACTGCACTCCAGCCAGGGCAACAAGAGTGAAACTCTGTTTCAAATAAATAAATAATAAAACTTGGTTTAGGGTTTAGGTTCAGAGACACAGATTAGGCATCATCTGAATAATGCAAATAGGTGGATGAATCATGAGTAACATTGCCTAGGAAGAAAGAATAAAGATAAGGGTCGGGCACAGGCCCAAATGTTTCATTATTTCAGGACAAAAAAGTTGTATTGCAAGAGATGGAAGAAGCATCAGTTGTGGATAAAATGAAGCAGAAAATATAGACCACTCATTCTATAAAAGTATATAGAATATAGACCACTCATTCATTCTACAAGTATGTTAGTGAATGCAAGAACAGAAATAAAATAGAGTTGTAGAGGAGACATTATTGTCAAGCCTTTAAATTTTTTTCATATAAAAATACCTATACATACAGATATAAGAAAGAGGGAATATAACCTTTATATAATAAAATGTCAATAAAATGGGCATGCATGTACCTAACACTCGATTTAAAAAGCATCAAGAGGCCAGGCACGGTGGCTCACATCTGTAATCCCAGCACTTTGGGAGGCCGAGACGGGCGGATCACGAGGTCAGGAGATCGAGACCATCCTGGCTAACACGGTAAAACCCCGTCTCTACTAAAAAAATACAAAAAACTAGCCGGGCGAGGTGGCGGGCGCCTGTAGTCCCAGCTACTCAGGAGGCTGAGGCAGGAGAATGGCGTAAACCCGGGAGGCGGAGCTTGCAGTGAGCTGAGATCCGGCCACTGCATTCCAGCCTGGGTGGCAGAGCGAGACTCCGTCTCAAAAAATAAAAATAAAAAATAAATAAATAAAAATAAAAAAATTAGCCGGGCGTGGTGGTGGGCGCCTGTAATCCCAGCTACTCTGAGGCAGGAGAATCACTTGAACTCAGGAGGAGAAGTTTGCAGTGAGCCAAGATCGCACCACTGCACTCCAGCCTGGGCAACAGAGGGAGACTCTGTCTCAACAAAATAAAAACATCAATTGTCTTCTAAAATGAACATTATTGAAGGCCCTAGGGAAGGACTAAGTGGCAAGGGCATAGTTAGCAATACATTTATTATCAAGGTATTTCAGAAGGAAGAAATGACTTTCAGGACACGAGTGGAAAAGTTAATATAAAAAGAGAGAAAATATTTGCAAATTGTATATCTGGTAAGAGTGCAGTATCCGGAATAAATAAAGAACTTGTATAAATCAACAACCGAAAAACAACCTAACGAAAAAATGGGCAAGGGACTTGAATATACATTTCTCCTAAGAAACATGTTAATGGAATATTAATAAGCATATGAAGTGATGCCCAACATCATTAGTAATTAAGGAAATGCAAATCAAAACTACAATGAGATAGCACTTCACACTCACCAGAATGTCTATAATCCAAAAAATAGAAAACAAGTGTTGAAAAGGACGTGGAAAAACTAGAACTTCCTTTTTTTTTTCTTTTTTTTTTTTTTTTTTTTTTTTTTTTTTGAGACGGAGTCTCGCTCTGTCGCCCAGGCTGGAGTGCAGTGGCCGGATCTCAGCTTACTGCAAGTTCCGCCTCCCGGGTTCACGCCATTCTCCTGCCTCGGCCTCCCGAGTAGCTGGGACTACAGGCGCCCGCCACCTCGCCCGGCTAGTTTTTGTATTTTTTAGTAGAGACAGGGTTTCACCGTGTTAGCCAGGATGGTCTCGATCTCCTGACCTCATGATCCGCCCGTCTCGGCCTCCCAAAGTGCTGGGATTACAGGCTTAGTTTTTTGTATTTTTTAGTAGAGACGGGGTTTCACCGTGTTAGCCAGGATGGTCTCAATCTCCTGACCTTGTGATCCGCCCGTCTTGGCCTCCCAAAGTGCTGGGATTACAGGCTTGAGCCACCGCGCCCGGCCAAAACTAGAACTTTCATACATTTCTGGTAGAAATGTAAAATGGTGCAGCTTCCGTGAAAAATAGTTTGGTAGTTCCTCAATAAGTTAAACATAGAATTACTGTATAAGCCAATAATTTTACTCCTATGTGTATACCCAAAAGAATTGAAAACTGATGCAAACAAAAATGTTTTACATGAGCTGGGCATGGTAGCTCATGCCTGTAATCCCAGCACTTTGGGAGGCCGAGGCAGGTGTATCACCTGAGGTCAGGAGTTCGACACCACCTGGCCAACATGGGGAAACCCCATCTCTACTAAAAAAATACAAAGGCTGGGCGTGGTGGCTCACGCCTCTAATCCCAGCACTTTGGGAGGCCGAGGAGGGGGGATCACGAGGTCAGGAGATCGAGACCATCCTGGCTAACACAGTGAAACACCGTCTCCACTAAAAATGCAAAAAAGTAGCCAGGTGTGGTGGTGGGCGCCTGTAGTCCCATCTACTCCGGAGGCTGAGGCAGGAGAATGGCGTGAACCTGGAAGGCGGAGCTTGCAGTGAGCGGAGATCACACCACTCCACTCCAGCCTGGGCGACAGAGCGAGATTCCATCTCAAAAAAAAAAAAAGAAAAAAAAAATTAGCCTGGAGCAGTGATGCCTGCCTGTAATCCCAGCTACTGGGGAGGCTGAGGCAGGGAGAATCGCTTGAACCTGGGAGGCAGAGGTTGCAGTGAGCCAAGATCATGCCATTGCACTCCCGCCTGGGCGACAGAACGAGACTCCATCTTCAAAAAAAAAAAAGAAAATGCTTTACGTAAATGTTCCTAGCAGCATTACCAACAATAACCAAAAGGTGGAAACAACCCAAATGTCCATCATCAGAGGAACTGATAAACAAAATATGATATATCCATGTAACCAAATATTACTCAGCTGTGAAAAAGAAATGAAGCACTGATTCATGCTACAAGGTGGATGAATCTGAAAAGCATTGTGGTGGTGTGTACCTGTATAGTCCCAGCTTCTTGGGAGACTGAGGTGGGAGGATCTCTTGATCTGAGAAGTTCAAGACCACAGTGAACTCTGATTGTGCCTGTGAATAGCCACTGCGCTCCAATCTGGGCAACATGGCAAGACCCCATCTCTTTAAAAAAAAGAAAAAAGGTAACATATAATTCCATTCCTATGAAATATCCAGGATAGATAAATCCATAGAGACAGAAAGCAGATAGATGATTATCAATGACTGAGGGAAAAGAGAAATAGAGTGTGACTATCTAATGGATATAAAGCTTTTTGGGGGTATAAAATGAATTGAATGAAAATGAGGTGAACAGGAACATATTTTGAAACTAAATAGAGGTTACAGTAGTTGTTCAACTCTGTGAATGTACTAAATGCCATTGAATTGTACACTTTAAAATGGTTAATTTTATATTATGCAAATTTCACCTCAAGTATAGAAAAACAATATACAAGATATCTGGACAATTTTTATTTTTATATACACACATTTTGATACTAGCTGGACAAGGTGACGTGTTCCTGTAATCCCAGCTACTTGGGAGGCTGAGGCACAAGAACCACTTGAACCTGGGAGGCGGAGGCTGCAGTGAGCTGAGATCATGAATAACTTAGGAAATGTTTGACAGCAGAAAGAAAATTGCAGGATAAGTTCTTTAGGCAGAGGACAAAGGTTGAAAAGATAAAAGATTAAGATTAGACTCCTGTAGCTACCCTCATTTTTACCATCCTATAACAATCCTTATGTCCAGACATCTCGTATACTGGTTTTTTACACTTGAGGTGAAATTTGCATAATATAAAATTAACCATTTTAAAGTGTACAATTCAATGGCATTTAGTACATTCTGTTTTGTAAAGCAGTGAAACGTACAATTTTTATAAGACTACGTGAATTGGTTTGCTACTGAAATATTCTTCAACTTCTGTAAATAGTTTAAATTCCAAGCGTGCCTGGTAAAACCCCAGCTGGTAAGAGAGGGTGACTAGACTAAGGTTGCAGATTATAGTTAGATAACAAGTATTGAAAGGATACCTACCGCAAATTGACTCAGCAGGGTGAGATATGTGTGAGAAATGAATGATGGTAAGATCACAAGGCAGCAGCTGTTTGGTAAGCCATAGTGGGACAGCCACAAACCAAGAGACAGATGAATGGTTAAAAATGCACACTGATCCGGCCGGGTGCAGTGGCTCATGCCTATAATCTCAGCACTTTGGGAAGCCAAGGCAGGCGGATCACAAGGTCAACAGATAGAGACCATCCTGGCCAACATGGTGAAACCCCCGTCTCTACTAAAAATACAAAAAAATAGCTGGGCGTGGTGGTGCAGGCCTGTAGTCCCAGCTGCTGGGGAGGCTGAGGCAGGAGAAATGATTGAACCTGGGAGGTGGAGGTTGCAGTAAGCCGAGATCGCGCCACTGCACTCCAGCCTGGCGACAGAGCGGGACTCCGTCTCAAAAAAATAAAAATTAAATTAAAAAAAAAAGATGCTGGGCCGGGCGCGGTGGCTCAAGCCTGTAATCCCAGCACTTTGGGAGGCCGAGACGGGTGGATCACGAGGTCCGGAGATCGAGACCAACCTGGTGAACATGGTGAAACCCCGTCTCTACTAAAAAATACAAAAAACTAGCCGGGCGAGGTGGCGGCGCCTGTAGTCCCAGCTACTCGGGAGGCTGAGGCAGGAGAATGGCGTGAACCCGGGAGGCGGAGCTTGCAGTGAGCTGAGATCCGGCCACTGCAACTCCAGCCCCGGAGACAGAGCGAGACTCCGTCTCAAAAAAAAAAAAAAAAAAAAGATGCTGATAGCAAAAAGTTTAAGAGTTAAAAACTAGAAATTACCTAAATAATCAATAATATGAAAGTATAGGAAAAACTAGCTATATCAATGAAACATTATGAATACAATTAAAATGACAAAATGCAGAAATATGGAGATTTTTTTTACAAAATAATAAGAAAAAGTAGAAATACACAATTGCACACCATTATAACAATGATGTATGAAACTGCATATCTAGCTTGATAAAGATAAAAAAAAGATAGACACGAAAAGAAAATGATGGATTTTGGTTTTTTTTACACTTTTCCTTTTATAATTTAAATTTTTAAAAAATTATTTTGACTTTAGAGACTGAGTCTTGTTATGTTACCCAGGTTGGTCTGAACTCCTAGGCTCAAGCAGGCCTTCTGGCTCAGCCTCCCAAATAGCTGGAATTAACAGGCAGGTACCACTACACCTGGCTTGTCCTTTTATGACATTTTAAAAATTAACGGTTGGGCCGGATGCAGTGGCTCACACCTGTAATTCCAACATTTTGGGAGACTGAGGCAGGCAGATCGCCTGAGGTCAGGAGTTCAAGACTAGCTTGACCAACATGATGAAACCCCATCTCTACTAAAAATACAAAAATCAGCTGGGCGTGGTGGCGGGCACCTGTAGACCCAGCTACTCTGGAGGCTGAGGCAGGAGAATGGTGTGAACCCGGGAGGTGGGGCTTGCAGTGAGCCAAGATCGCACCACTGCACTCCAGCCTGGGCAACAGATTAAGACTTCATCTCAAAAAAAAAATTAAAAAAATTGATGATAACTCTGAAGTGCATTTCCAAATGCATATCATAGCTATGAAGAAATAGGGGTTGCAAATATGTTTATACTACAGGAAGGTATTAAGCTATATTTGGAGGAAAAAACACCTATAAGCCCACACTTAAAAATTATGGACTTATTTTTAAAATGATGCATTCTGCAGGTAGTTGTTACTTCTATAATCAAATGAGAGTTTTTGCATAAATTTAATGTGAGGAAAGCCTGACATGGTGATGTACCCTTTTAATCTCAGTCATGGGAGGCTGAGAAGGAAGGATTGCCAGAAGTTGGAGGCTACAGTGCACTATGATGTCTCTTGTGAATCCTGTGAATAGCTACTACACTCCAGCCTGGGCAACACAGAGAGACCCTGTCTCTAAAAATATAAAAATAAAGTAAAGAAAAAGAAAGCAAAATATATTCAGGATGGGGAAGATTAAAATTTATTAAATGTTACTATTTTCAGAAACAGTGGGTGCTAGACCTAAATAAGTTAAATATCTCTCTTTTGTTTTTTACAGTGACAGCTCATTTTTATTATTACAAAAGTATAACAGGTTAATGCAAGCCACTGTGCAATAGAACAGAATACAAAAAATTTAAAAGGAAAAAACAAAATAGCCACAATTCCATCACCCAGAAATTATCAATGTTAATATTAATTGAACATTAATAGGATAATTTTTTACACATGTGTTGTAAAAAATTTGTACAACACATTGCTGTGTTTGCTGTGTTGTTTCCCATTCTATGGATGAAATAAATTTCATTTAACTAATCCCCTATTATTTGCCATTCTGATTGTTATCATTGTTTTCTGTTATAAACACTGTTGCAATGAAATTCCATGTTTATATAAATATTTTGCATATCTTTCGTTATTTTCTCAGGAAAGTTTATTAGAAATGGAATTGATAGGGGAAATTATACAAACTTACATTTTTTAAAGTAGACTCAAAAGCCAAGGGCTTTGCATTGCTTTACGTGTTTTCTTCTTATGCCCAGTTGAATCTCCTTTCTGTTCATTAAAATCTCATTCTTTATTCAAAACCCAGCTTTAAGTTCAATGTTCAAGATGATTTCAGTGGGTCCTAGAATGCTCACTGATCTCCCACATTTCTTTTATTACTTATTTTTCATTTGGAAATAATTTCAGACTTTAAAAAACTTGCAAAACAGTACCAAGTATTTCCATGTGCTCTTCATTCAGATTCCCCAAATAATTAATGCATCTAACCTAGCTACAATACAATAACACAAATCAGGAAATTAACTTTGATATAAAACTATTATATAATCTACCAATCTTATTAAAAGTTTTCATTTTGTTCCACTAATGTCCTCCTTCTGGTGCAGGATCGAGCATTCCATTTCATTTTCATGTTTCTTTCTACCCTCCACTGCAAGACAGTTTCTTGGTCTTTCTGCAATTTCCATGACCTCAGGGCCAGCTTTATGAACATTCTATCTGTACAGTCACACAGGACCCTGCATATGTAGTTTAATATTCTGCTGTTGACATCTTGAAAATCTTAATCATGTTGAAGAAGAAATTCCACATTTTGAGGTTTCAATTTGAACTCATCTCTGTAATTTATCTAGCTGATACTGCATAACCTTGACACTTTTGAAGAAGATTGGCCAATTATTTTGTAAGATATCCTTCAATTTTTGTCCACTTAATGCTTCCTCATCATTAAATTCAGGTAATGCATTTTTGGTAAGAATACTGCAGAAGTGATGTTGCATGCTACTCAATGCTTCATAGCAGGAGGCACATAATGTTCATTTATCCCAATACTGGTGATACTAACTTTTAAAATTTTTTTGTATCCCCTGTATTCCGTTGGAATAACTTTGATAATTTAGTTAAGATATTGTCTGTCAGGTTTCTGCACTGTAAATTTACTGTTTTTGCCATTTGTAATTATCTGATGAGGAAATACTTTTATTTATTTATTTTTAATTGACAAAATTGTACATATTTATTAGGTACGGCATGTTGTTTTGAAATATGTATACATGAGGAGATACTCTTTCTTAAAAGAAAAGTCATGTAAATTTGATTAATGTTACCATCTTGAGATATAAAAAGAATGAGGGCTTAAACTTGGCAAAACAGGTTATGGGAGTAGGGAGAAGCTGAGTTCTGTTGAGGGTCAAAAAAGAATTACTAGGGAGAATGAATGAATCTGGACTAGATGTTATCTGTAAATAGTTTTCTTTGGAATTTGAATGATCCTGGAAGAAAAAATGAGTTTTATTTTAGAGAGAGGTCCGGATTTTAGGTAGATAAAGAAACTTCAGAGAAAAATTTTATCTTGGCTTTGGGAGAGTTGGTAGGAGGGAGCAGGCGAGGTTAGAGAGATCTTGAGACTTCTTCAGTTCAGTGTGTCAAGTCACCATATTTTGGGGTACTGGGGTTTCTAAGGCCCAACATTATCCTGTGTGAAGGTACACACACTAAAAGCTAAGTTGGTGACTTTGAAGAAAAAAGTTGAATCAATAATCGATTTGCAAAGGATTCCATTAAACTTGTCTGCCATTTCTGGGAAGAGGCCATCCCCATTAAACATTTGTATCTCACTTTAGGAAGTGGCATGTAGATGGGCTTTTAAACAGAAGAAAAACGAAGGTTAATGTTTTGAATAATCTATAAACCAGTTTTCTAGGAGTCTGGAGGGCAGTAAGTTGAGGTATCTAGATGTTAGACTTCATGTACATTTAGTAAAAGTGGAAGTAGGCAATGGTTATCTGACAAATTTTTCGCACTTGTAGTTTGTATGTCCCAAGGTATGAGTGTCAGCTTGTAGGGCCTCAGGAAAAAGGTAGTAGCAATTATATTGAGTCCAAGTCAGAAAAATGGAAGAAAAATGTAGAAACATTAGTTTGCAGACTTGTAGTCAGGAAATAATTTAAGAGTTAGTCTAAGTGATAGGCAAATAATAAAAACTCAGAAAAAAAAATGAACAGGGTTAGAATCTAATAACACCACGCCCGGCTGTTGTAGAATCAAATATTTGAAAATAGATCATTCCAGTCAAAGCTTTGGAAAAATAATCAGTGCCTCTAATTGTGTCTTGTTACAAAGGAAAACAGGTTTTTCTTGAATTTATATGTGACTATTTTGCCATAAATCAAGAATATTCACAAATAGTTTCTACACTCTAGAGAGATCATGTAGAGAGAAAGATAAATGTTTTAATTTCGTTTCCAAAAGTATACTTTTCTTAATTGCTAAAAGCTATAAGTAGCTCAAAAGAAAAGAAAAAAGCTTTTTAACCTCTTGAGAACAAGAAAGAATCAGTAATGTTTTAAACAAAAAAGGTCACACAAATTATTTTAGTCTTTTTTGTTTTTTGAGACTGTGTTAGTCCCTTTTCACACTGCTAATAAAGACATACCCCAGACTGGGTAATTTATACAGCAAAAAGGTTTAATGGTCTCACAGTTCCACATGGCTGGGGAGGCCTCACAATCATGGCAGAAGGCAAGGAGAAGCAAATCATGTCTTACATGGATGGCAGCAGGCAAAGAGAGGGCTCCTGCAGGGAAACTCCTGTTTATAAAACCATTAGATCAGCTGGGTGTGGTGGCTCACGCCTGTAATCCCAGCACTTTGGGAGACCAAGGTGGGCGGATCACAAGATCATAAGATGGAGACCATCCTGGCCAATATGGTGAAACCTCGTCTCTACTAAAAATACAAAAAGTAGCTGGGCATGGTGGTGTGTGCCTGTAACCCCAGCTACATGGGAGGCTGAGATAGGAGAATAGCTTGAACTGGGGAGGTGGAGGTTGCAGTGAGCCAAGATCACGCCACTGCACTCCAGCCTGGTGACAGAGTGAGACTCCGTCCCCTGTGATTCAATTACCTCCCACTGGGTCCCTCCCACAACCCATGGGAATTCACCACGATGAGATTTGGGTGGGGACACAGCCAAACTATATCAGAGACGGAGACGGAGTCTCACCAGTGGCATCATCTTGGCTCACTGCAATGTCTGCCTCCCTGGTTCAAGCGATTCTCCTGCTTCAGACTCCTGAGTAGCTGGGATTACAGAAACCTGCCACCACATCCAGCTAATTTTTGTATTTTTTGTAGAGATGGGGTTTCACCATGTTGGCCAGACTTGTCTCAAATTCCTGACCTCAAATGATCCACCCACCTCTGCCTCCCAGAGGTGTGAGCCTACGCACCTAGCTAAATTATTTTAGTCTTTTACTAGCTCAGTCCCATATAATTAATTTTTGTTCTTTTTGATGGGTTAGCAAACCTCATGAACACATTTACCTTTTTTTTTTTTCTTTCTAGAGATAGGGTCTCTATGTTACTCAGGCTGGTCTCAAACATTTGGCCTCAAGCAATCTTCCTGTCTCAGCCTCCCATAGTGCTAGGATTACAAGTATGAGCCATCACACCCAGCCTACACATTGGCTTTTTTTTTTTTTTTCTTGAGACAGTCTTGCTCTGTCACCCAGGCTGGAGTGCAGTGGCGCAATCTTGGCCCACTGTAACCTCTGCCTCCCAGGTTCAAATGATTCTCCTGCCTCAGCCTCCCAAGTAGCTGGGATTACAGGAACCTGCCACCACACTTGGCTAATTTTTGTGTTTGCAGTAGAGACGGGGTTTCACCATGTTGGCCAGGCTGGTCTCAAACTCCTGACCTCAAGTGATCTGCCCGCCTCAGCCTCCAAATGTACTGGGATTATAGGCATGAGCCACCACGTCCGGCTGTTTTGTTTTTGTTTTTGTTTTTGTTTTTAACCTAGTCTAATAGTATGATCTCTAAAGTTATGAGAAACTTGTATT
Organism: Macaca thibetana thibetana; assembly: GCF_024542745.1. NCBI lineage: Eukaryota > Metazoa > Chordata > Mammalia > Primates > Cercopithecidae > Macaca > Macaca thibetana. The sequence continues at coordinate 90,231,502 of NC_065586.1, read as the reverse complement.
GAAGAGTACTTATCAGAATCCTTTCCATGACTTTTCTTGAAGAAGAAGCAAATTTTGGACTGAAGCTATCTACTTTTGAGCAAGCAAATTTGGTTATTACTGTGGCACACAACAATTTAGAGCTAGGTGCAGTGGCTGACACATGTAATCCCAGCAACTCAGGAGATTGAGGCAGGGGGATCACATAAGGCCAGGATTCAAGACCAGCTTGGGTAACATAGTGAGACACTTTCTCTACAAAATATTTAAAAAAAAAAAAAAAAAAAAAAAAATCGGGCCAGGCGCGGTGGCTCACGCCTGTAATCCCAGCACTTTGGGAGGCCGAGGCGGGTGGATCACGAGGTCAGGAGATCGAGACCATCCTGGCTAACACGGTGAAACCCCGTCTCTACTACAAAATACAAAACATTTGCCGGGCGCGGTGGCGGGCGCCTGTAGTCCCAGCTACTCGGGAGGCTGAGGCACGAGAATGGCGTGAACCCAGGAGGCGGAGCTTGCAGTAAGCCGAGATCGCGCCACTGCACTCCAGAATGGGCGACAGAGCCAGACTCCGTCTCAAAAAAAAAAAAAAAAAAATCTTAGCCAGGCATGGTGGTGCCTACCTGTAGTCCCAACTACTCAGGAGGCTAAGGCAGGAGGATCCTTGAGCCCAGTAGTTCCAGGCTGCTGTAAGCCATGATCATGCCACTGCACCCCAGCATGGATGATAGGTCAAGACCCCAACTTTAATAAAAAAAAAAAAAATTATAAATATCATAATTGAGAACATATTCCAAGACCATCAGAATTTTAGGAATCTCATACAATTTTGCAACACATATTAATAACATATTAATACAAATATAACTCAAAAGAAGTTAAAAACCTTTTCTTCTTTGACGATGCTTTTCATATTATTTTAACATACTGATGGCAGCGGCCGCTCCAAACAGCCTGCTACTGCCATCACGCCAACAGCAGCAGAGAGGCTCAGCCAGGGCTACATGCTCCATGGAGCCGGCAGGAGCTGGGGACAAGTGGGAGCCTCACCCTTTCTGAGCTGGGGTGGGAGTAGCTCCCCAGGTGCCCGCTGCAGCCACCAAAACCGCTGCTGCAGACCCAGCCTCCTGCTCCACAACTCAAATTATGGCTGCAGATCAGAGCCTCCCTGTGCTCTTGGCCAGGAGCAGGCAAGAGCCCTGCCCTCCTCGGCACAGCTGCAGCCACCCAAACCACAGCCGCAGGCTCAGGCATCCCTGCACTCTTGGGAGCATGAGAAGGTCCCCCGCCTTCCCAGACTTCGAAGTGCCTGCTTCCAGCGCGCCCTAGGAGCAAAGTGGGGCGGAGCCTGGGTACCATGAACAGCAGCAGGAGGCCGACAGATTTTCTGAGCAGAAGTGGGGAAGGGTCCTCGTGAGGCCCCACTTTAAGGCAAGGGAGGGCCTGAAGGCTGGGGACTGGGTTGCCTAGTCCCGGGGATGGGAGCAGGAACTTGTGGTGCTTTTTCCCGGCCTTCCCATGGCCGCCCATGGACCAATTGGTGAGCACTTCCTCCCCTCTTAGGCCCAACAGTGGCTCTCGCCTGTAATCTCAGCACTTTGGGAGGCCAAGGCGGGCAGATCATGAAGTCAGGAGTTCGAGAACAGCCTAGCCAATATGGTGAAACCCCGTCTCTACTGAAAATACAAAAATTAGCTGGGCATGGTGGCACGTACCTGTCCCAGCTACTCAGGAGGCTGAGGCAGAAGAATCGCTTGAACTCGGGAGGCAGAGGTTGCAGTGAGCCGAGATTGTGCCACTGCACTCCGGCCTGGGCAACAGAGTTAGACTCCATCTCAGAAAAAAAAAAAAAGCCCCTACCTCAGAGCTGAGCAGATGACAAGATGACCAGCTGCAGAGAGGACTCACCCTCTTGGAAGGTCCTGTCTGCAGAGAGGAGCCACCTACTCTAGGATGCATCTCTGCTGAGAGCTGCAGAGATGACAGGGCAAGCTTTAAACCTGAGAGGAATCTGTTTATGACCCTTGAAACTCCATAAGGAAAACAGAGGACCCTCCAAAGGTGAGAGTGGTTCCTTTTTCTCTGTTCCTTAAGGCGTCTGAGTCCTTAGAGGCCCCCTCTAGAGCCTTTTATGTGATACTGAAGACAGCAAAGAGAGAGAAAGAATAGGGAGGAGGAGAAGTAAATAGAAGTGAAAAGAGAGACCAAGCGCATTTTTTTTTCTTTAAAGAGGGCTCTGTCAACTGAAAAGAAAGTACCAAAACAGGATCCTAAAAGAGAAAAAGCGGGAAGTCCTTTTATGCACACCTCTCTCTCTCTATATGTGTGTGTGTGTATATATACACATATATACATGTACTCTCAGACACATATATATGCCTTGAATATCAGCTTTTAATTAAGCTGACTTCTAACCATAGATCTCTTTTTAAAAAAATATTTTAAAGTCTCATTATTAGATTTTAGCTGGGACGAATAGCTAATATTTCTGACTTTTGAATTGTTTTATTCCAAAGGTACCCTCCCCAATGCCTCACAAGATCCAGAACCACCCAAAAGATAGCTCAAAGAGGCCGGGCGCGGTGGCTCAAGCCTGTAATCCCAGCACTTTGGGAGGCCGAGACGGGCGGATCACGAGGTCAGGAGATCGAGACCATCCTGGCTAACACAATGAAACCCCGTCTCCACTAAAAATACAAAAAAATTAGCCAGGCATGGTGGCGGCGCCTGTAGTCCCAGCTACTCGGGAGGCTGAGGCAGGAGAATGGCGGGAACCCGGGAGGCGGAGCTTGCAGTGAGCCGAGATGGCGCCACTGCACTCCAGCCTGGGCGACAAAGCGAGACTCCGCCTCAAAAAAAAAAAAAAAAAAAAAAAAAAAAAAAAAAAAAAGATAGCTCAAAGAAAGAAAAGTTTTGCTATCTGCAAATAGGGTATAACCCACATTTCTATATTCTCTAGGGTCTCAGCTTCTCAGCTGATCATTTACACACAAAGGTCCAAAAGCCTCATGTGCTTCCTATAGACAGAAGTTGACAGGAAATCATAAGCTGTCCATGGAAGGAACAAGGATCATTAATAAATGGGTTCCTCAAAAAAAGTCAAAACTCACACAAATTTCAAACGAAAGGAGACTGATTCCCTGACTAGGAATTGAACCTAGGCCGTGGCAGTGAACCTGTGGAATTTTAACTACTAGACTACAAGGCAGAGCAGCCCTTGTAGCCATTGTTAATCCCACAAGAGATTACAAGCAGGCAGTCTGAGTGTACAAAGGATTCTAGCTTTGTTTTAGGTCAGATCTGTGCTCTTTAATTTTGTCAAGAGAATTTCTTTTTCTTTCTTTCTTTTTTTTTTTTCCTTTTTTTTTTTTTTAATGAGACAGTCTTGCTCTGTTGCCAAGGCTGGAGTGCAGTGGCACGATCTCGGCTCACTACAACCTCTGCCTCCCAGCTTCTAGAGATTCTCCTTCTTCAGCCTCCTGAGTAGCTGGGATTACAGGCGCCCACCACAACTCCTGGGTAATTTTTGTATTTTCAGTAGAGACAGGGTTTCACCATGTTGGCCAGGCTGGTCTTGAACTCCTGACCTCAAAGCGATCAATTCACTGACCTCGGCCTCCCAAACTGCTGAGATTACAGGCATGTGCCACCACACCCGGCCTATCTAATTTCTTCCTCCTCCTCCTCTTCTTCTTCTTCTCCTTCTCCTTCTCCTTCTCCTCCTCCTCTTCCTTCTCTTTCCTCTACTTCTTCTTTGAGATGGAATCTCTCTCTGTTGCCGAGGCTGGAGTGCAGTGGCGTGATCTCGGCTCACTGCAACCTCTACTTCCCAGGTTCAAGCCATTCTTCTGCCTCAGCCTCCTGAGTAGCTGGGACTACAGGCGCCCGCCACCACACCCAGTTAATTTTTGTATTTTCTGAGTAGAGACAGGGTTTCACCATGTTGGTCAGGCTGGTCTCAAACTCCTGACCTCAGGTGATCCACCCGCCTCAGCCTCCCAAAGTGCTGGGATTACAGGTGTGAGCCACCATGCCCAGCCCTGCCTAAAGAATTTCTAAGGCTAGCCATGAACTCCGCCTCCCAGGTTCATGCCATTCTCCTGCCTCAGCCTCCTGAGTAGCTGGAACTACAGGTGCCCGCCACCGTGCCGTTAATTTTTTTTTTTTTTTTTTTTTTGTATTTTTAGTAGAGACGGGGTTTCACCATGGTCTTGATCTCCTGACCTTGTGATCCGCCCGCCTCGGCCTCCCAAAGTGCTGGGATTACAGGTGTGAGCCACCGCGCCTGGCCTCTTTTTTTTTTCTTTGAGATAGAGTCTCACTCTGTTGCCCAGGCTGGAATGCAGTGGCACCATCTCAGCTCACTGCAACCTCTGCCTCCCAGATCCAAGTGATTATCATGCCTCAGCCTCCAAAGTAGCTGAGATTACAAGCATGCACCACCACGCCCGGTTAATTTGTGTATTTTTGGTAGAGACGGGGTTTCACCGTATTGGCCAAGCTGGTGTCAAACTCCTGACCTCAAGTGATCCGCCCATCTGGGCCTCCCAAAGTGCTGCGATTACAGGCGTGAGCCACCACGCCCAGCCTGATTAATTTATAATGTTGTATTCATTCCAGTAGTGACTCAGTCCAATAGCCTTTTCGTGGAAAGTGAAGAAACAAGTCCGAAGATCTCTGACAAAACATTGACTCCCAGGAATAGGCTAAGATAGACAAACTCTCCTAAGAGCTTGACATATTTGGAACAAAAAGTCTTCAGTTCCCAGCCATTTTCAGGCTGGTCACCTGACGTCCTCTGAAAAATCGCATTCCCTGGATGATGGAGATCAAGAGAGAGTGCTTGCTCACAAGTCAAACTCTCAAGGATATAAAACACGACAAGCGGAAACCTCATCTGGTACCCTTCTTTATAAAAGAACAACACAGAAAGACAAATACAAAGGGGGAAAAAAACAACTATTTCTGGAGGAAAGGGATCAAACAATATGAATATTCATAACAAAAGAACCAAAAAATATACCAGAGTCACTACACCCAAGACTAGTCACACAAATCCTTCTCTCCTATTCATCAAAATTTTGCAGAGGAAAAAGAGACAGCGATTTTTACCATCCACTCAACCAAGATTCCACAGAGAGGCCTGGAGCCTGACTGGCAAGAAATTCTTACCCTTTTTTCTGGCTTGTCAAGTCCTGGGTTCCCTTCACTGTGGCTTCTAGAAGAACAGATCCGCTTTGATGATCCCGCTCACAGCACAAAACTTTAGGGACCAACGTAAAACTTTTCCTCTGTCTCCTGAAGTTTCACTGAAAAATCACCTCACAAAAGGCAGATTAATTGGAGAAAAGGCATATAAATTTTATTAACATGTACACAGGGAGAAACACACACAGAGTGATTATCCATCCCCTAATGGAGTTTAGAAGCTTATGTATCATCTTGAGGTTATAGAAGGAATGGGGGCTTGGATCCTGGCAAAACAGGTTATGGTAGCAGGGACATAAGGAAACACCTAAAGACAATGTAATTATGTTTCTCCTCATAATTTTTATGCTTGAAACATTTATCCCTATGATGTTTGCCAAATGGCATCTATATCCATCATTTGTTCTACATTTAATTGGAATTCTCAGGTAAGAAAGAGATTTCCTCTCTCCTCTGTTTATTTATTTGATTATTTGTTTATATCAGCACAGACTAATAGATTATCGTTTTATTCTACCTGCTTAAAATACAGTACTAAACTGTCCTCTATTTGTCCATTGAGAGCCCCTAAAGTTTGTTCCTAGTCTTTTTTGACAGATACTCTTTTTTTTTTTTTTTAGACAGAGTCTTATTGTCACTCAGGCTGGTGTCCAATGGTGCAAACATGGCACACTGCAGCCTCGAACTCCTGGACTTAGGCAATCCTCCTGCCTCAGCCTCCCAAATAGCTAGGACCTCAGGTGCATGCCACCATGCCTGGCTAATTTTTTTATTTTTATTTTTGTACAGACGGGGTCTCACTTTGTCTCCCAGCTGGTCTTGAACTCCTGGGCTCAAGCAATCCTCTTGCCTCGGCCTCCCAAAGTTCTGAAATCACAGGAAGGAGCCATTGCACCTAGCCTCTCAACCTTTTTTTTTTTTTTTAAGGAACTTTCTACTTTCTGGCACCACAAGATATTCCAGCTGCTTTCTGTATTTTCCCTGCGTCAGCCTTGGAAAGAGCCATTTTTCCAAAGAGCATTGATTCCTTCTATAGGAGAATGGTATTTATAAATTCAGATTTGGAAACCAGGTGCAGTGGCTCATGCCTATAGTCTCGGCTACTTCAGAGGCTGAAACAGGAGGATTGCTTGAGCCCAGGAGCTCAAGGTCAACCTGGGACACATAGCAAGATGTCATCTTCAAAAAAATAAAATAAAAAAACGATTAAAAAAAAAATCTGGGCACTAAGTATGCTCATTGATACTGGAATCTCATTGCTTCTAGGCCCTCTCAGCAGATAGAGGTAAGAGATATATGTAGGCCAGGCACAGTGGCTCATGCCTGTAATCCCAGCACTTTTGGAGGCTGAAGTGGGCAGATCCCTTGAGATCAAAAGTTTGAGACCGGCCTGGCCAACATGGTGAAACCCTGTCTCTACTAAAAATACACACACAAAAAATTTAGCCGGGCATGGTGGTGTGTGCCTATGGCTGAGGCAGGAGAATCCCTTGAACCCAGGAGGCGGACGCTGCAGTGAGCTGAGATCGTGACACTGTACTCCAGCCTGGGCAATAGAGTGAGACTCCGTCTCAAAAAATAAAAAGAGACAGATGTGGAGATATATACACAGACACATAACCACACACATTTACATCTATTTCTATATCTATATGCCTTTCTGTATGTCTGCTTTGTGTGTGTGTGTGCGCGCATGTGTGGGTGTATATATATAGAGAGAGATTATACTGATAAGCCCCATTTCAATCTAATACCATGGAGTTCTAGCCTTCTCCCCTTCCTTGTCTGTAACTCCTTTCTTAAATATACATTTTAAAGGCTTTAGTTTTTTACGATGCTGTTTCTCTGTGTGAATTAAAGGCTCCTGATACACACTGTGAAACTGCTTTTCAGAAAGATCGTGTGTTCCCTCCCTGCACTGTAAGAAAGTGCCCATCTTCCTGAATCCTCACCAAAGATAAATTATATCACTTTAGAAAACTTCCCAACTTTATAAAAGGACTTCTCTTTACTATTTTAAATTACTTTTTTTTTTTTAAACTACAAGTGAAGCTAAACCTCCTCCCTACCCTGACATTACTTAGCCATTTATATTTCTTCGTTCAAGACTAAGTAAAATTTGTGTTCGGTCCAACTAGCTTCCAGTTCACCTTAGTGACTAGATAATCCTAAGAAGTATTTGAGAATTGAAAGGTGATCTTGGATAAGTGCACAAATTATAGGCTAAAATATAATATTATAGTACTTTAGATGTTTAGCAAAAGACAACAGAAACTTCCATTAGAAGATAGTGATTATCTTTTTATTTTATTTTATTTTTATTTTTTTGAGACGGAGTCTTGCTCTGTCAACCAGGCTGGAGTGCAGTGGCAAAATCTTTGCTCACTGCACCTCCCAGGTTCAAGCAATTCTCCTGCCTTAGCCTCCCAAGCAGCTGGAATTACAGGCATGCCCTACCACGCCCAGCTAATTTTTGTATTTTTAGTAGAGACAGGGTTTCACCATGCCTGTAATCCATGGTGGCTCATGCCTGTAATCCCAGCACTTTGGGAGGTCGAGGCAGGACGGTTGCTTGAGCCCAGGAGTTAGAGACCAGCTTGGGCAACACAGCAAAACCTAGTCTCTACTAAAAATAATTTTAAAAAATTAGCCAAGCATGGTGGTGCACCCCTCTAGTCCCAGCTACTTAGCAGGCTGAGGTAGGAGGATTGCTAGAATCCAGGAGTTCAAGGCTGCAGTGAGCCGTGATCATATCACTTCACTCCAACTTGGGTGACAGAGTGAGACCCTGTCTCCAAAACAAACAAACAAATAAACAAAAACGGGACCCGGCTTATCTTAACGTGTACAGGACAAGAGGAGGCTAGAAGTCGTCCCACTGCCAACCCCAAGATGAATGCATATTTGACTTCTTCCTCTACTATACGTTTACTTTGTCTTACATAAACTGCAGATTTACTGAGCATGAGACAAATACAGAATTGGCTGTTCCTCCATTCCATCCTTTTCGCATACAACATGTGGATTCAGTGAGAAATAATCAAAGCCTTAAAAGACTGTAACCACTTACCTAATTTTTTCTACTCTCCCCTTTTGTTTTGTTTCCTCCTTCCCCATCCAGCCTGGTTTCTCCTTTTTAAAAACTGAATCCCTCAAAACCCTTTTTGGAAAAAGTGCAAGCCACAGATTCTACTGTGGGTTGTATTTTTTTTTCCCCCAGACACTTTCTTAACCTTGACAAAACAAACCTCTAAATTGATGGAGACTTTTCCCAGATACTCTTTTTGGTTTATAAGGCCCAGTTGGCATGATTTAGTCAAGTGCATGCATAAACGATCACCCAGCAGTTGTGCTCCTGGTTATACCCTTCAAGAATTTTCTCACAGGTCCCTGTGAGGACATGTTGGAGGATGTTCATTACAGTGTGTGAGTGAAGTTCTTGTTGTTTGAGGTGAAAAGGAAATGCAGACAATCCAAAACTGGAGTAAATACATACTAAGTGGCAGATGAACCACCCTGGAGCACTAAGGAGCAACTAGAAACAACAGATTAGATATACGAAGAGCAGCTTGGACGAATATTAAAAACATAGTGCCAAGAGAAAAAAGAAATGAAACTAATAAAACAATATCATAGACATAAATTAATAATATATATACAAAACAGTCATTTTTTTTTACAAGAACATGTTTCAAAATGTATATTAAATGCCTTAACATGGTTGCCTATGAAAGAGAGGAGAATGGAATTGCTGAAAGGAGATAAAACTGAATATACAGATAAATTTCAAAAAGCAAAAGAGAGTCTTTGCATTGATGATAATGTGTCAGAAACTGAGAAAGTTGTTAACTTTCTGAATTCAAGGTGAAAGGAGGAAGGAAGGAAGGAAGGAAGGAAGGAAGGAAGGAAGGAAGGAAGGAAGGAAGGAAGGAAGGAAGGAAGGAAGGAAAGAAGAGAGGGAGGGAGGTAGGGAGGGAGGGAGGAAGAAAGCAGGAAGCAAACCCTGAGCTGTGCTTCCTTTAATCACAGGGCTTTGAACAAGCTGTTTTATCTATTAGAAATTTCTAATCACCACCACCACACACACACACACACACACACACACACACACACACACGCTGTTGACTCCTATTTTTCTCAATCTCAGTTCAATCATTATTTTTCTGGAAAAGTGGAAAAGCCTACTGTAACCTCCTTGACCAGGCCATTTTTCCTTATTATAATATGTCATAACACTATATACTGTCTTTTTTGGACATTAATTACAACTAAAACTTTTAAAAATGTTATATCTATTGATGTGGTTCTTTGATTTATATCTGCTTCCCACTAACAGACCATAAGCTCAACAAGAGCAGGAATGGCTCTTTTCTTTTTCTCAGACCCTGACAGAGTGGCTGATATAGAGTAAGTGGTCAATTCATAATTGTTGCATAAATGACTTCATAAAAGTATAAATGAATGAACTGAGAAGGGTACACATAGGAAAATGGAGTGGTGTTGCACAGAGAATGGGGGTAGGGGTGTGAGTTGAACTGTTTCTCCACCACAAGATATAAGGCTTGTGGTGCTGGACCTGGCCAGGTTATAGCAGCCAAGAAAGTTCTATAAAAATATATTATCAACTCCAACCTGATAGTTGACCTAGCCATGGAAGACCTCATTGGATCCTTGGTAGATCAGACCATAACTGGCACTCTTAAAAACGCTTCCTATCCTCCTGTAGTTCCATCTACTCAGGAGTCTGAGGCGAAAGGATCGCTTAAGCCCCAGAGGTTGAGACTACAGTGAGCTAGGATGGTGTCACTGCACTCCAGCCTGGGTGACACAGCAAGACCCTGTCTCAAAAAATAAAAAATAAAAAAATAATTTAAAAAACCTCTTCCCATCGAAAAGCATCAGGAATGAAACTCTAAGATGTATTCCTCCTGGTTCAAGAAATTCCTGTACAAGCCATCAGTCTAGCAGATCAAGTAATTTCTTTCCTTATCAAGCAGACATACTCAAGTCACCAACACAACAGAGGGCACAAAATGTCTCTATCTCAATGTTTTTCACACTATGCATGTGACCCATTAGTGAGTCATGAAATCAATTCCATGAGTCACAATGAACATTAAAAAACAATCAAACAGGCCGGGTGTGGTGGCTTACGCCTGTAATCCCAGCACTTTGGGAGGCCAAGGCGGGCGGATCACGAGGTCAGGAGATCGAGACCATCCTGGCTAACACGGTGAAACTCTGTCTCTACTAAAAATACAAAAAATTAGCCGGGCGTGGTGGCGGGCGCCTGTAGTCCCAGCTACTCAGGAGGCTGAGGCAGAAGAATGGCATGAACCTGGGAGGCAGAGCTTGCAGTGAGCCAAGATCGCGCCACTGCACTCCAGCCTGGGCGACAGAGCGAGACTCCGTCTCAAAAAAAACAAAAAAACAAAAAAACAATCAAACAAAAGAATTTTTTTAAAGAGATAGGAAAAGAAATTCAAGATGGAAAGGCTGTGCAAATAGCCTCACAGAAGGTCTTGAAATTATTAGCCAGAAAGAAGAGGAAAATGATTATCAGGTTTACCACACCTTTTGTGTGCCAGGTACTTTGCATACATTATCTCTACTCACTTGTAGCATTGTTGCCCACATATTTATTTATTTATTTATTTATTTATTTATTTAGAGATGGAGTTTTGCTCTTGTTGCCCAGGCTGGAGTGCAATGGTGCAATCTTGGCTCACTGCAACCTCCGCCTCCCGGGTTCAGGTGATTCTCCTGCCTCAGCCTCCTGAGTAGCTGGGATTACAGATGTGAGCCACTGTGCCTGGCCATTGCCCCCATCTTTAAAATGAGTAGAAGCTGAGTCTTTGTCCATGCTTTTTGTCAGAAACCATTTAGGATGCAGACATTGAGAAAAGCAGGAAAGGGGGAAAATTCACCAGGAGTGCTAAGTAGGAGGGAAAGGAAAGAAGAGAGAGAAAACTATAGCAGAATGCAGGAAGATATTGGCCAAGCTGAAAAGGGAGATGACTATGAAAATATGAAAACAGTACTTTTTTTTTTTTCTTTGCGATAGAGTCTTGCTCTGTCACCCAGGCTGTAGTGTAGTGGCACAATCTTGGCTCACTGCAACCTCCTCCTCCTGACTTCAAGCAATTCTTGTGCGTCAGCCACTCAATTCCCTGGGATTACAGGCATGCACTACAATGCCCGGCTTATTTATTTATTTATTTATTTATTTATTTATTTTTCTTTTCTTTGACATGGAGTCTTGCTCTGTCGTCCAGGCTAGAGTGCAAGATCTCAGCTCACTGCAACCTCCGCCTCCCGAGTTCAAGCGATTCTCCTGCCTCAGCTTCCTAAGTAGCTGGGATCACAGGTGCACACCACCATACCCATCTAATTTGTGTATTTTTAGAATAGACAGGGTTTCACTATGTTGGTCAGGCTGGCCTCGAACTCCACCCGCCTCAGCCTCCCAAAGTGCTGGAATTACAGGCATAAGCCACCACACCCAGCCATTTATTTATTTTTAGTAGAGACGGGTTTTCACCATGTTGGCCGGGCTGGTCTCAAACTCCTGACCTCAAGTGATCCGTCCCTCTCAGCCTTCTAAAGTCCTGAGATTGCAGGTGTGAGTCACCATGCCTGGACTTGAAAACAGTACTTTTGACCTAAAGCTAAAAGTAAATGTACAGGAAACAACTCACCCATAGAATGGAGAGTAAGAATAGGCTGGACCAATAATACATACTGTCATCCTGAGGTTTAAACTCTAGATGCGTGGGTCTCACACTCAAGTGCCCTTAGGGACTAAAAAGGCAGACAGATACTAGAGAACAGAAAATAAAGGGCCTATGGGGAACCACAGAGTGCATACTGAGCATATGCTCCAACCAAAGGCATTCAAAAATCAGTTAAAAAATCACACACACACACACACACACTCAGAGTTTTAACCAAATAAACAATTTCACAGACAGAGTTTAGTCCATGGTCCTCCAGTTTGTGCCTCTTTGACTGCGTTAAACTCTAGAGAAAAGAACTGACCATGTCAAAGAAACAAGTAACAGAAAACACCCAGAACAATCATAGTCCTTGAAATCTGCAACAATCTAATAGGGATACATGGGTCTATACTTAGGATTCATCTTAATTCATTAGTTAAATTCAATTAAACAAACCATTAAATATTTATTGATTATTCTTAGGTACAAAGTACTAACTAGGTTTGGGGGTTATAAAATAGAGTGAGTCACCATCTCTATACTTTGGTATTTAGTTCTCAGTTCAGGTCCTGTGAAGTTTTATGAATGGGCAGTCATAGTGGGTAAAAATAACCTTTCTCTTCTGCTCCGCAGAAAACTAATTCCTTATGGTATACATGACTTAAATCTCATCGTCGGCCGGACGCGGTGGCTCAAGCCTGTAATCACAGCACTTTGGGAGGCCGAGACGGGCGGATCACGAGGTGAGGAGATCGAGACCATCCTGGCTAACACGATGAAACCCCGTCTCTACTAAAAAAATACAAAATACTAGCCGGGCGAGGTGGCGGGCGCCTGTAGCCCCAGCTACTCGGGAGGCTGAGGCGGCAGAATGGCGTAAACCCGGGAGGTGGAGCTTGCAGTGAGCTGAGATCTGGCCACTGCACTCCAGCCTGGGCGACAGAGCAAGACTCCGTCTCAAAAAAAAAAAAAAAAAAAAAAAAAAAACAACTCATCGTCATGATCCTTTGGCTTTAAACCTATTATAGCATTATAATGTTATGGGTTTTTTTTCTTTTTTTTGGGACAGAGTCTTGCTCTTGTTACCCAGATTGGAATGCAATGGCACGAACTTGGCTCACTGCAGCCTTCGCCTCCCAGGTTCAAGCCACTCTCCCACCTCAGCCTCCCGAGTAGCTGGGATTACAGGTGTTCTCCACCACACCTGGCTAATTTTTGTATTTTTAGTAGAGACGGGGTTTCACCATCTTGACCAGGCTGGTCTCGAACTCCTGACCTGTTGATCCATCCACCCGGCCTCCCAAAGTGCTGGGATTATAGGCGTGAGCCACCGCACCCAACCGTAATGTCATGTATTCTAAAACTGGCCCTCTTGTCTACCCACATAAAAACTCCTATTTATTTAGTGATAGGAAAATAGTTTATTTTTAAATTCCAGTGCCTACCCAGGTCCCAATATAGATGCTCAGTAAATATTCATTGAACCCCACTCTGGTGGTTTTAAAATATGTCCACAGTTCTTTGATACTCTTTCTTTCAAGAGGTGAAGCCCAATTCCGCTACAATCGAGTGTGGTTTAGATTAAGTGACTTACTTATGACAAATAGAACAGCAGAAATGACTTTCAAGACTAGGTCTTAAAAGGTATTAGAGCTCTCCTCTTGCTCTCTCTTGGATAACGTGCTCTAGGGGAAGCCTGCTGCTTTGTCATGAAGACACCCAATTAGTCCCACGGAGAGGTTCACATAGTGAGAAGCTGAAGCTTTTTTTCCAATAGACATATGAATGAAGCATCTTGGAGGTTAATCCTTGAGCCTTGGTAAAGTCTTCAGGTGACTGCAGCCTTGACCAAGATCTAGATTGTAAAACATCCAGAACCAGAACAAACCTGCTAAGCCATTCCTAAAATCCAGACCCATAGAAAAAGTAATAATGTTTATCATTATTTTAAGTTGTCAAGTTTAAGGGCAGTTTCTTAAACAGCAATAGATAACTCATATACCTACTAGAACTGACACGCTAAATCATATTAGGTTTTGGAGCCTATCTTTTTTCTCCCTTTCCTCCACTTCCCATTTTTTGCCACCTCCAGAAACTAGCAATTCCCTTTCTTCTTCCCTGGATGTTAAAAAGTCCTAACTAGGATATTTGAAAGTCTTTTTCCCCCAATGGGCTCAAGAAAGAGATTCCTTAGGGGCAGATCCTTTTCTTCTTCTTCTTCTTCTTTTTTGTTTTTTGAGATGGAGTCTTGCTCTGTTGCCCAGGCTGGAGTGCAGTGGTGCGATCTCGGCTCACTGCAAGCTCCACCTCCCGGGTTCATGCCATTCTCCTGCCTCAGCCTCCGGAGTAGCTAGGACTACAGGCGCCCGTCACTATGTCTGGCTAATTTTTTGTATTTTTAGTTGAGATGGGGTTTCACCGTGTTAGCCAGGATGGTCTCGATCTCCTGACCTTGTGATCCACCTGCCTCAGCCTCCCAAAGTGCTAGGATTACAGGTGTGAGCCACCGCACCCGGCCCCCTTATCTTCTTTTTGGTGTGACAGATGCTGGAGTAGATACTCTGGATCAGTTAGACTTCTCATCAGTCTCATGGATATCCACTGATTTTACTTACTTATCCATTTATTTGCCCAAGTGAATTTTAAGTAAGATCAGCAGAGCAGCTTGGAAAATGAAGGAAAGAAATCAGAAGCATAAATGCCACCCAAGCAGGTCTTCGGAGTATATGCACAAGTATTTCCAAATTTGTAACCAAAGGCAGGCAGGACTTGAACTTTGGTGATAGGTGGAGTACAGAGTTTTTGTTTGTTTGTTTGTTTGTTTGAGATGGGGTCTTGCTCTGTTGCCTAGGCTGGAGAGCAGTGGCACGATCTTGGCTCACTGCAACCTTCACCTACCAGGTTCAAGTGATTCTCATGCCTCAGCCACCTGAGTAGCTGGGATTATAGGTGTGTGCCATCATGCCTGGCTAATTTTTGTGTTTTTAGTAGAGATGGGGTTTCAGCATATTGGCCAGGCTGGTCTCGAACTCCTGACCTCAGGTGATCCACTTCCCTTGGCCTCCCAAAGTGCTGGGATTATAGGTGTGAGCCACCAACTCGGTCTGGAGCACAGAGTATTATTAATAAAATAAGTAGGTAAACAGCACGGTATGGTGGTGTGCACCTATGGTCCCAGCTACTCTGGAGGCTGAAGTAAGAGGATCACTTGAGCCCAGGAAGTCAAGGCTGCAGTGAATCATGATTAAGCTGCTACAGTTCAGCCTGGGCAACAGAGCAAGAGCTTGTTTCAAAATAAAAATAATAAATAATCGTAAATTTAAAAAATAAAATAAGTAGGATTGGCATTGTGGGAGGTGTGAGGATGATATACATGATACCTTAGATGTTAGTTTATTTGAGAGTTTCATTCCCATTCAGTTATACTTCCCAGCAGCTTTGGAATGGAGACCTAGAGACAATACATCCTTGTTTTACAGAACATTCTTTCACAGCGAGCTCCTAGCAGAGTCTGGTACAGAGTGGAGGGTGAGAAACTATTGCTGCTCAAAGGACTATCAGAAACTGTACATGACTTTGTGCATGGAATCCACTTTTCCTTCTCTAGGGATTTTGAAAGACAATGAATAAATAAAGAATGGCTCTGAACAATCAATGTAAGTAAAGAAACAGGAAATGTCATTTCTTAGCTTAATTTATCAACAAACATCTTAAATAGGAAAGAACGTGTATCACAACCCTAGGAAAATCCCTCTTTAATTTTTCCCTGACTATAATATTGCACATTAGGACAACAGCTTAAGGTACTTGACCCCTTTTTTTTGTTGGAAAACTACTCCCACTAGTGGGACTGGCATCTTGTTACGTTCCCCACCTGGTGTAAACACAAACTTGGCTACACTATAATATCTAATCCTGCAAGTCATTAATTAAATAAAAACAAATTAAACACAGTTAATATTTATATCATAAGATTATTGAGGATAAAATGAAATGATTTATATCTAGGGAAACATAAAAAATACCTAAATAAGTGGTACACTGGGGTCCTCTGAATTTGATCTTGAGTTGAATCGTGTCCTCCCTCCAAAAAAAAAGATATGTTGAAATCCTAATCCCTGGTAACTATGAATATGATCTTATTTGGAAAAGTCTTTGCAGATGTAATAAAGTTAAGATGAGATCATTAGGGTGGGTCTAAGGATTAAGATCCAATATGACTAGTATCCTTATAAGAGGGGAAGACAGACATGTGAAGATACAGGGACACAGGGAGAATACTATGTAAAGATGGGGGCAGAGATTGGATTGATGCATCTACAAGCCAAAGATTGCCAAGGATTGCCAGTTGTCACCAGAATCCAGGACAGAGGCATGGAACAGATTCTTCCTCAGAGACCTAAACATAAACAAACAATGCCAACATCTTGATTTTAGATACCTTGCCTCCAGAGCTGTGAGAGAATAAATTTTGGTTGTTTTAACCCACCCAATTTTTGGTTCTTTTTTATGGCAGCTCAAGGAAACAGATACATAAAGACTTGAGTGTAAAAATGGTTTATTTTGAAGGTGAGTCCAGGTACCATTGCTAGCAGGTGGGGTTGTGAGACCGGGAAGCAAAGGACACTAATAGAGCGTGCTGATGAATAGGATAACTCAATCTTTGGGAGACAAAGTGGAAGATGTCTCAGAGCAGGGGTCCCCAACCCCCGGACCACAGACCTATACCAGTCCGTGGCCTGTTAGGAACTGGGCTGTACACCAGGAGGTGAACGGCAGGAGAGTGACATTACTGCCTGAGCTTCGCCTCCTGTCCGATCAGTGGAGGCGTGAGATTCTCATAGGAGCTTGAAATCAATTGTGAATTGCACATTCAAGGGATCTAGGTGGGACGCTCCTCATGAAAATCTAACTAATGCCTGATGATGTGAAGTGGAACAGTTTCTTCCTGAAACCATCCCCCACCCCGATCTGTGGAAAAATTGTTTTCCTCAAAACCCATCCCTCGTGCCAAAAAGGTTGGGAAGTGCTGCCTTAGAGGTGTTCTACCTCTGAGGATTAAGGACATTGGTATGTGTTTGTTATATTTGATTGGTATATTAGTTTTCTATGGCTGCTGTAACAAATTATCACAAATTCGGTGGCTTAAAACACAGAAATTTATTCTCTCACATTTCTAGAGGCTATAAGTCTGAACTTAGTATCACTGGACTGAGCTCTAGGGGAAAGTTTGTTCCTTGTCTCTTCCCCCTTCTGGTGGCTGCCAGAATTCCTTGACTTGTCTGCATCACTGCAATCTCTGCCTATGTGGTCACATTGCCTTCTTGTCTGTCTGTGTGAAATCTCCTGTCTGTCTCTTAAAAGGATCCATGCGGTTGCCCACCTGGATAATCTCTTCATCTCAAAATCTTTAACTTAATCACACCTTTGCCTGTATAAGTTAATAGTCATGTTTCCAGGGACTTGGCCTTCATATATTTGGAAGTCATTTTTCAGCCTACCACAATTGGTATAGTTATCCTTCAATTCCCGTTTTTTGTCAGTTGAAGGATGCTTCCAGTGGAAAAATCTGTGGCACTTCAGACCTTCCCTACAGGCGTCCAGAAAAAGTTCTTAAGTGAAAATTTGCAAGTGCTCAGAGGACTTTTTCAGCATGTATGGAACAGGAAGTGCTGAGGATATGTAGAGGGGACACCAACATTTGTGTAGGGCCCCAGGAGACCTCCCCCACAGCCCCTTGCGGCTTTCTTTCTGTGTCCTGAACAAAAAATCAGAGTGCCTTGACTGCTCTGTGACTTAGCCAGCTGCGTGTTCATCCCAGCAGGCTTCAACACAAAGTGGGGCCTTGAACAGTCCCAGGTACTGATAAAAGTAGCTAGGTTGTTGCCCAAATCACTGAAAGTACTGGCCCAGGCCCTGAGTCAAATACCTTAAACCCTTGTATAAACTCCTTACCCCGATCCCCTCACTGTGGACATACCTAGGTCCACACCCCTTTTCGCTTGCTGTCCATCATGAGGATTGCTATAGCACTCTGTAGATAAGTTCTCCTAACAATTGTTTTGGGTTGATTACCCTGGCATTTAATGCTTCTTTCTATGGAATCCCAAATGAGGGCCTTATCTCCAGACAGTTTAGGACACACCCTTGTGGGAACTTCCCTGCTTTTGTTTGTTTTTGAGATGGGGTCTTGCTCTGTTGCCCAGGCTGGAGTGCAGTGGGAGATCATAACTCACTGCAGCCACAAATTCCTGGCCTGCCACTGCTTTTGGGGTGATTCAAGCTGTGGGTTCAGTGGGACAAAAATTCTGCTACATCATTATTCTAATGTTTGTTATTATTTTGGTTTTTGGTTAATAATTTAAATTTAATAATTAATTATTAGCTATCTTAACCTAATTTTCTGATGCACCACAATATAAATTATTTGCACTACCTGAGTGACCTTGCTTAGAACAAATGATCCCATCTACTTAAACTTTGTCCTTTCTGCTGGTCTCATTTAGATATACATTGCTCTATGACTTCCTCTAAAGCAGCTTTTCTTTAGTTTTTAGCACCTATGTGATCTTTTCTATTATTCTCTATTTGGTCATTCATAATTATCTTTCTTAACTATACACACACACACACACACAATTTCTCAACAATATTTTAACATTTTCAAAGGTAGAGACCATGATACATGTATTTTCAAATTCTTTTTTTTTCTTTTTCTTTTTCTTTTTTCTTTGCGATAGCCTCACTCTGTCGCCCAGGCTGGAGTGCAGTGGCACCCTCATAGCTTACAGTAACCTTGAACACCTGGCCTCAAACAGTCCTCCTGCCTTAGCCTCTCAAAGTGCTGGGATTACAGGCAGGAGCCACAATGCCTGGACAGTAATATCTAAATATTACTAAAATATTACAGTGACTTTTTTTTAGCTCTCTGATCTTATTTTTTTTTTTTTTTTCCCTTAATTGTCGCATTATCTCAAAGGTCTGAACAGAGATTCTAGACTCCTTCCCTCCCCTAGATTTTATTTTATTTTATTTTATTTTATTTTTGTTTTGTTTTTGTTTCCCCTGGATTTTAGCAAGGGAAACAGAAAGAGGCCTAGGCAGAGCCAAGCACTTCGATATAAGGGAGGACTGTATATTGTACAATTCTAGGGGCATCATTCACAGTTTATTTGTAAAGATAGCAAACTTTTTTTTTTTTTTTGGCCTATGACAGTGAAGTGTCTTAAGGAAATGGAAGCTTTTTCTAATTTCCACAGGTCCCCTTTGGGTGAGCTGTAGGGCAGCCTGCCTGCCTCTTTCATGTCTAAGATGATTGACAGTGATAACATCCAATTACAACGTTTATTTTTTAATTTGTGATACTGAAGTGTGGGCTTCTTCTATTGCCAAACACTTATTACAAAGGGGCAAACATTCACATAGTCCCTTATTATGACTTATGTAAATTATCTTGTGGTACTGGAAAAAAAGAATCCTTATTATTGCATGTCCACTTAGTGACAGTTTTCAAAACTGTTTGTTTATAGAAAATGGATTAATTATAATATGGCAAATGGCCAAGAAAGCCCTGGCTTGTTGACAAAGATCTCCAGAGTATTTGGGATTCTACTGTGGGTAAAAGAAAGAAATAGGGAATGTTAGAAGAGGTACAAGTGAAAAAAAAACAGTTCTTTTGAACATGGTAATGTGAAGTCCCATGGTTAGCAGGTAGAGCTGTCCAGGAGGCAGGTGGCTACAAGAATGAAGCTTGGGGAAGAAGTACGGGCTGGACAAAATCTCTTTGTAATAGGTAGATGGATGAAATCATGCTGGGAGAGCAAGTAGAGCGAGAAGAGTAGTAGACAAGTGGGCCAAGAGTAGAACCCTGAGAGTCACCTACATTGAAGAGGCCTAAGGAGGAAGAAATGGAGGTAGGAGGAGAACTTGGGAAACAGGCTAATAGGAAAGCCAAGGGAATCAACATTCTAATGTGTGAAGGGAGATATGCATAGCATCAAAGGCAGCAGAGAGATCTAGTGAGGTTAAATGAGAAAGAAGTAATGTAATTCTGTACACAATTAGAAAAAACTCACAACAATTTGGAGGTTCTTGGTGACCTTAATTAGATCAGTTTCAGTGGAATGTTATGGGCAAATCCACGTAAGTTCTTAGCAGACTTCCCAAAAGTGCTAACAGGAATCTCCAGGTACAATCCCTATAATACCAGTTTGGGAAAGCCCAGTGACCCTTATCAGCTCAAGTGTCCAGGAAAGTTCTAAGGGATCTAAGAGGATCTGGAGTCCAAATGGGGCTTGGCAGTGGATTGAGTGAAGAAGAGATGACACAAAGGTGGACACACAGAATTAAGAAACCAGCAAGATGCCGGGCGCGGTGGCTCACGCCTGTAATCCCAGCACTTTGGGAGGCCGAGGCGGGTGGATCACGAGGTCAGGAGATCGGGACCACGGTGAAACCCTGTCTCTACTAAAAATACAAAAAATTAGCCCGGCGTGGTGGCGGGCGCCTGTAGTCCTAGCTACTCGGGAGGCTGAGGCAGGAGAATGGCGTGAACCCGGGAGGCGGAGCTTGCAGTGAGCTGAGATCCCGTCACTGCACTCCAGCCTGGGGGACAGAGCGAGACTCCGTCTCAAAACAAAAAACAAACAAACAAAAAGAAATCAGCAATATTAAATGGAATTAAAAGGAATCATATAAACTTCCATTTTTGAGTATTTTCAAATAACAGGCTGCTCAAATTCAAGATGGGAGAGATTTAGCTTGGCAACAATTGCTTTAAAATGATCCAGAGACTTTAGTTGATTGTAAACTTAAAATGGGCCAAGAGTATGACACAGTTCTTAAAAAAGCTAGCACATGCTGGGCATGGTGGCTCATACCTGTAATCCCAGCACTTTGGGAGGTTGGCGTGGGAGGACTGTTTGAGCCCAGGAGTTTGAGGCCAGTCTAGGCAATATAGCTAAGACCAATCTCTACAAATAATGTAAATTAGCCGTGTGTGCCTGTAGTTTCAGCTATCCAGGAAGGTGAAGTGGAGGATCCCTTGAGCCTGGGAGGTTGAGGCTGTAGTGAGCTGAGAGGTGCCACTGCACTCCAGCCTGGGCAATAGAAAAAAAAAAAAAAAGGCAATCTTTATATTGAAAAAAAAAAAAAAATACACAGCACAGGATTGGGCTATGACAATAGAGAAGAGAAAGTGGAGATGCAAAGAGAGTACCTTTTTCTGGAAGTAGGGACAAGTAGGAAAAGAGGCATACAAAAGAGCAATTAAAGGGAGATAAGTTTATTAGAAAAAAATCTTAAAAATGGAAGATATTTGAATATGTTTATAAGCTGAGGGGAAGGATCTATTAGAGAGGGAAATAACACAGGAAAGAAGGGATAATTAATGATACAAGAATCTGATGAAGCTGGGAGGAGTTGGTTTTGAACTGGAATGGGAATGCCTCATCCTTTTGGAGAGACTAGAAGGAAGGCTGAAAGGATGGGAGTGACTGTAGATATGTTGATATGCTTGGGAGGGAATTCAGGCACTCGGGAAGGGCGCAGGCTGATGTTTTCCACTTGTTTGATGAAGTAATACACTAGACGGACAGGCTCTGCTGTTTCTGACACCGTGTGGAAGGAGACGGAGCAAGGAAGACGTTGGAAGGAAGGTTGAAAGAAGAGTGCCAGATGGACCTCGTGGTCTTTGTGGTGGGATCAGGAAATTGGTACTTTTTTCTCTGTCTTTCTAAGAGCAACACTATCCAAGAGGCTCAGAACCCCTTAGTTGCACTGCTGGCTTTTCCTACCTGCTCAGGACTGTGAGGCCAGACTGTGTCAGGGTCATGCTCAAAAATCATAGACTTAAAAAAATCCACAAAAAACTTGAAGTGGAATGTTTAAATTTATTGAGAAAAAAAAAGGCCTTGAGAGACAAGCATTTTGATACTCTTATTCTTGCAATCCATAAAACTTCCTGTAAAAAATGAACAACTTTAGGCCAGGCACGGTGGCTCACGCCTGTTATCCCAGCATTTTGGGAGGCTGATCACGAGGTCAGGAGATCGAGATCATCCTGGCTAACACGGTGAAACCTCGTCTCTATTAAAAATACAAAAAAAAAAAAAAAAATTAGCCGGGCATGGTGGTGGGCGCCTGTAGTCCCAGCTACTCCGGAGGCTGAGACAGGAGAATGGCTTGAACCCGGGAGGCGGAGCTTCCAGTGAGCCGAGATTGTGCCACTGCACTCCAGCCTGGGCGACGGAGCGAGACTCCAGATATAGTTTTTCTTTTTTTTGAGACAGTCTTGCTCTGTCGCCCAGGCTGGAGTGCAGCGGTGTGATCTCGGTTCACTGCAACCCCCTCCTCAGTTCAAGCGATTCTCCTGCCTCAGCCTCCTGAGTAGCTAGGGTTACAGGCGCACGCCACCACGCCTGGCTGACTTTTGTATTTTTAGTGGAGACAGAGTTTCACCATGTTGGCCAGGCTGGTCTCGAACTCCTGACCTCAGGTGATCCACCCGCCTCGGCCTCCCAAAGTGCTGGGATTACAAGCGTGAACCACCGCACCCAGCCACGGATACAGTTCTTTATCAGACTAGTTAAAATTAAAGCAAAAAAAAAAAAAAAAAAGCAAAACAAAACACTAAGAATCACAGACTTTTTAGTGACCCAGGCTGAAGCAATTGTTGCCAAGCTAAATCTCTCCCATCTTGAATTTGAGCAGCCTGTTATTTGAAAATACTCAAAAATGGAAGTTTATATGATTCCTTTTCGCCGTTCTACAAACACGGCCAGAAGGTCCATCGAGAGGCAGGCATTACACAAAAAAAATAAGCTTCTTTCTGCCCTCAGGACTGTATGGAGGAAAAAGACTACCAAAATCAGTATCTACAACAGGATGAGATAAGCAACGTGAGGAGAGGCACAAAATGCCGTGAGGTGACTGAAAAAACCAGGTCCTCTCATTCTGAGAGGAGGAGCCCGATTTTCCCAAAGTTTTAAAAGAAATAAATAGGACAAGAGTCAAAGAATCACACTCGAAGAACTTTGTAAAGTGCGCCCTCCCGCCCAACTT
Organism: Macaca thibetana thibetana; assembly: GCF_024542745.1. Taxonomy (NCBI): domain Eukaryota; kingdom Metazoa; phylum Chordata; class Mammalia; order Primates; family Cercopithecidae; genus Macaca; species Macaca thibetana. The sequence continues at coordinate 90,208,538 of NC_065586.1, read as the reverse complement.
CCCGCCTTTGGCGCCGACGACCATAGGGCCTTCACTCGTTCCAGTCTGCGCGCGCACGCCGGGGCGCAACCCGCCCAAAGCCGCAAGACCATCACCGCGAGAAGGCGCGAGCCCGAACCTGCCTACGGAAGTCCCGCCCTCACTTCCGGCGGCGGAGGATTGGGAGGGACTGAAGCTCGCTTCCGGCTTGGGAAGTGCGGGGCCATCGGCACGTGTGTCATTTCTCGGATTTCTGTATTAACCCTGCTTCTGGTGAACTTGTGTGGCCGGCATTCCTTTAAGGCCTAAGGATGAAGGCGGTAAGTGTCCTTGGAAGCCCGGTCCCCGCAGCCTAGGGCCCCTCCGGGTGTTAGGGTCACTGCCTGAGTTAACTTTTAGGCAGGTTTTCACCCGTGTCTATGGGGCGGTGATTCATAGACTGGGGGCTTTCTGGTCCTTACACCGAGCTCATCCTTGGTTACCCACTGTGTGCGCGCACGACTTCAGGGTATCACGAAGAGACAGGCACGGAGTTTTGCATCGGTGGGATTTCAGACTTCGAAGGAATTTTTCAAGACCGTCTTTCGAACTTGTTTTTCACAAATGAGAAGCAGGTTCCTGCCCTCAGCAAGTTTATGATGTGAATCACGGTACCCATAAAGGGTAAAGAGACAGAAAAGCAAGTGATTTGCCCTGGTTCTAACAGAAAATAAGAGGTAGTCCTGGGGTTCAGGACTAGCTTTGGGATTTCTGAATGAGGAGTCACCGGCAAGAGAAGTGGAATCCAAAGATCCGAATTCAGTTTTGCCCTCCTTAGTTTATGGGTCCTTTTGGCAGCTTCATCAGTAATGTGAGGATAACAGCAGTCGGTACTCAACTAGGCATTTGGAGGTGATTTGTTGGAGCGCTTTGTAAATGACAAAATCGTAAATTAAGTTTTATTAAAGACAGCCAGCATTTTGCTTTGAATGTGTTAAACTACAGGTGTTAAACTAGCCTTGAAGCCACTTTCCGCTACTAGATCAGTGGTTCTTAACCTGCTTGGGCGTCGTAGAGCCAGTCCTTTGAGTTGCTGTGGATTGGGGTCACAGAAAGACCTCAGATTGAATAATTGATGCTGTAGTGCTCTTCTGTAGGATTAAAGCCATCGTTTGGTTTTAGCTCTTACCTGCAAGTCCATGGCTGTGGGACGTTAAAATTGTGGAATTGGTTTGATGAAATTTGTAATCAGTTCTCTTTAAGCTGATTTAAAAAATAAGTTTGTGGGTATGCAGTATTCTTTCTGTTGTTTTCTAGAGAAGAAATAAAAAACAGATCCCAAGCTTTCGCAAGTTAATAAAAACTAGTAAAGTCAAACTTGAAAACAAGCTAAAAAATAAGCAATTTAAACAACAAAGCACTCTCAAGAAGTACCGAAAAGAACAGAGGAAACTAAGGCAAGCGGTGAAAGATGCTGTGTCTAAGAAACCCATTCCATTGGAGAACCCAAAGGAAAAGCGACCAGGTAATTGTGAAAACATCATGTGCTCTGGTTTCCACTGATTTATTCTGAAGTGTTCTTCATGGAAATAACTTTGCTTTCTAATAATCGCTTTTCTTGTTCTCAGATCTTCCTAGAGTGGGTAAGGGTAGTAGTCCTATAGGACTGCTATAAAGCATGTATGCTTTATGACAGTCAGTATGAGAACACATTTCAGTACAGTATTCATTCAAGTTTCTGTTTTTAGTTTGTCTGGAAAGCAGATCTGAAGATGCAGTACTTGGGAAAACAAACTGAAAGTACTCTTGTGCATAAATGTTAGGCAGTGTGCCAGTGCTGCCACTTTCCCATTCACTAGCAGTTAGGTAAGAACATTGCTTGTCTCTGGTTCATTCTTCACAGTATTGCCAAGGTACACTTCTTTTCTAAACTTCTGACTTTCTTTTCATGTGGAAACTTGGGGTGAAATTGAGTTGTAATTGTCATGGTTATTTTGTAAAACTAAAAACTCTTAAGTACTCAAAACATGTAAGGAATATGACTTTTGAGTCAGGCTAGTTCAACAACTTTACTGGTACTTTTAGGGTATTCTTATTTGACTGTATCAGGTTATTAGGCAACTATTCAGTCTTCCCAGGTCCATCTTTTTTAAAATTAATTAATTTTTTTTTTTTTAAATAGACAAGGTCTTGTTCTGTCACTGAGGCTGGAGTGCAGTGTGCAAAAATAGCTCACTACAACCTTGACCTCCTGGGCTCAGGCGATCCTCCTGCTTCAGCCTCTGAAAGTGCTGGAGTTGCAAGGGTGAGCCTCTGCACCCAGCTAAAGTTTTTTTTTTTTTTTTTCCTAATTTTGTGAGTACATAGTAGGTGTATATATTTATGGGATATGTGAGATACTGTGATACAGGCATACAATGCATAATAATCACATCAGAGTAAATGTAGTATCCATCACCTTAAGCATTTATCTTTGTGTTACAAACAATTCAGTTATACTTTTTTAGTTATTTTAAAACATACAGTAAATTATCGTTGACTATAGCCACCCTACCTATCAAATACTAGATCTTATTCTATCTTAAGTGTATTTTTGTACCCATTAACAATCCCTACTCCTATCTCCTCCAACTGCCTTTCCCAGCCAATGGTAACCATCATTCTACTCTCTTCATGAGTTCAGTTGTTTTAATTTTTAGCCACCACAAGTAAGTGAGAACATGTGAAATTTGTCTTTCTGTGCCTGGCTTATTTAACTTGGCATAATGGCCTCAGTTTCATCGCTGTTGTTGCACACAGGATCTCATTCTTTTTTGTGACTGAATAAGACTACATTGTGTACATGTACCATACTTTCTTTTTTTGTTGTTTGAGACAGAGTCTCTCTCTGTCGCCAGGCTGGAGTGTAGTGGCTTGATTCCGGCTCACTGCAACCTCCGACTCCCCGATTCAAGTGTTTCTCCTGCCTTAGTCTCCCGAGTAGCTGGGATTACAGGCATGCGCCACCACGCCCAGCTAATTTTTGTATTTGTAGTAGAGCCGGGGTTTCACCATGTTGACAGGCCGGGATTGTCTCGATCTCCTGACCTCGTGATCCACCTGCCTCGGCCTCACAAAGTGCTGGGATTACAGGCATGAGCCACCGCGCCTGGCCCCATGTTTTCTTTATCCATTTATCTGTTCATGAACACTTAGGTTGTTTCCAAATCTTGGCTCTTGTGGATAGTGCTGAATGAACATGGGAGTGCAGATATCTGTTTGGTATACTGATTTCTTTTTTTGGATACATGCCTAGCAGTGGGTGGGATCGTAGGATTATATAGTAGTTCTGTTTTTAGTTTTAGTTTTTTGAGGAACTTCCAAACTTTTCTCCATAGGGGTTGTGCTAATTTACATTCCCACCAACAGCGTATGAGGGTTCCCTTTTCTCTGTATCCTTGCCAGCATTGTTACTGCCTGTCTTTGGATAAAAGCCTTTTTAACTAGGATGAGATGATATCTCATTGTAATTTTGATTTGCATTTCCCTGATCATCAGTGATGTTGAGCACCTTTTCATATACCTGTTTGCCATTTGTATGTCTTCTTTTGAGAAGTGTCTATTCATATCTTTTGCCTATTTTTTAATGGGATTATTAAATTTGGAAGGCTCATTTAAAGTAGATAGGAGTGCCATTCTGTGCAGTGTGTACATTTATATAGCAAGATTTACTAGATTTTTTTTTCTTTGGAGACGGAGTTTTGCTTTTGTTGCCCAGGCTGGAGTTCAGTGGCACGATCTCTGCTCACTGCAATCTCTGCCTACTGGGTTCAAGTGATTCTCCTGCCTCAGCTTCCCAAGTAGCTAGGATTACAGGCATGCGCCACCATGCCCGGCTAATTTTTTGTATTTTTAGTAGAGATGGGGTTTCACCATGTTGGCCAGGCTGGTTTTGAACTCCTCGCCTCAAGCAATCCACCCGTCTCAGCCTCCTGGCGTGCTAAGATTACAGATGTGAGCCACTGCACGCGGCCAAGATTTATGAGTTTTAATGGGTCAGGAAGAATTGTAAGTTCTACTAGGAAAGACGCTAAGATTGTTTTATTCATACTTGAATCCTCAGCACTTCAAACAGTGCCTGGCACTTAGCTGACTTTTTTTTTTTTTTTTTAAATAAAAAATAAAAGGAGATGGAGAAAGAGAGCAAGACACAGAGTGAGCAGAAAGAGAAGTTAGAATGATCTGTAGTTGGGATTTTGTTAGATGTGAGTGCCTGAAGTGTTGAAAGAAAAATAGTTGAGGATATTGGCAAGAGCGTGGTTGAAGTGATAATCTTGCAATCTAAGTGAGGGAGTGAAGACAGAACACACTGGTAGATAGAAAGTGGAGTGGTCAGTGGATTGAAAGGTTATATAGTTGGTTAAGGAAGAAGTAGTGTGGAAGTAACTGAATGGGAGCTGGAAGGACAAAAGCTTGTGGTCAGAGAGAGAAGTGAGCACCAGGGTTTGGAATGTGGCCATTGGAGGGGCTGGCTGAAATGGAATACGAAGTGAAAGTAATTGGAGATGAGAAGGAGCTGAGGGGCTAAGTCATTGGCTCTCGACGCCCTGAAAGGCATTTCAGAGTGTGTGGAGACATTTAGTTTTTGGTTGTTACAATAACCTGAGAATGCTATTGGCATTTAGATTGCAGGAGTCAGAGATGCTAGCATTTTTCCAGATTCAGAACACCCCAGTATGATAAATAATTGTTTGCCTAGCATGTCAGTGGTGCTTCCATTTAGAAACACTGGGCTCAGCTGGGAGCCATGGCCCATGCCTGTAATTCCAGCATTTTGGGAGGCTGGAGTGGGAGGATTGCTTCAGAAAGCATAAACTTTTCCTGTTTAAACCCAATATGCAGAGAGTTCTACATCTCTGATACTTGTTTCTAATTTTTCTTTGTGTGTGTGTGGTGCAGGTAAAAGGATTGAGAGGGAAGAAGAGGAAGAAGAAGCCCTTCCTTTAGATATGATGGATGAAGATGACTTACAGTTAATGAAGGATTTAGGACAAAGAGCATCTTTTCTAACAAGAGATCTTTCTTCTAGGTAATACTTCATGTGGATTATAATCATTCATATCCATATACTGTTAAAAACTTGGTTCTGAATTTCACTTAGGTGGTTCAAGGTGTTTACCTTTGAGCACAATGTTTACAAAGAATAAACTATTATTTAGCTTATTTCCTAAATAAAGGAGGTTCATGTATAAGACAAGCTGATTTCATTTAATGTACATCTTTCTTTTGCGTCTGAATAGTGAAGTAGAGTGAATGGGGGAAGAATGCTGTTCTCATTTTGAGGTGTTGGCAGAATAGTTCTGAGTTCTTTATGGCTATGATCTCACTTAATCCTCATTACCCTGCTATGTAGTTCTTATTCCCACTTCCAGAGAGGAAACTGATGGTTCCTTGCAGTCACAAGTATCTGGAATTTAAACTTGGACCTTTTTTTTAACTCCAAAGTCTGTGGTATACTCTAAATATTTTGGGAAAGTAAGAGTCACACTTGGTTCTATGGACTGTTCTTGAGAAAGAATCTGCTGTAACTTTCACCTTTATTTTGCATCTAGAGGGAAAACTAGATGTAGCCAGAGTTAGAGTCTGTGTGGTAGGCTGTTTACCCATTTCATTTATTCATTTGCTGTTTGAGTGCCTGCTATGTGCCAGACACTGGCCTAAGTGCTAATATCCATATACCTATTGAAAGTTGGCTGGTGGTTTATTTTTCTGTACTTTTGAAATGATAGGTCTCTAGATACCTTTTTAGATCTATTAAGACTGAAAATTGATCTTTTTTTCCCCCGCAGTGAGCCTGTTCATGCGAAGAAACGGAAGCATGAACACATTATAGATAAATATGAAAAAATACCAAGAACTCTGCAAACTGCACCAGAGAAGGAACTGATTCATTTGCTTCCTATCAAAGATAAAAGTGGTATAATCCCACAGACTAGGGAGAAGCCAGGTGAATTTAATAAGCTGGTAATATTAGTTGAACTTTTACCCCCTTACTGATATAACGTGTTTTTTTTTCACTCAAAATTTAATTTTAGTTTGATTTTACCCATATCTGCAAAATATTCAATTAGTCTTATAGCAAGCTTGATGATTTGGGCCAGAATTATAGATGATTATCTCAGGTATCAATTTGTACTGTGAGGACAACTTACGCTACAAGGTTCAGGTGATTTTCTTTTCACTAAATTTTGTTGTTTCTGAAACTAGAGCATATTAACTGTTCTTGGTTAGCTTTCTTTTTTAATGTATCTTTCATATGTGAAATAAAACAGAAAAGTTCAGATATCAAAGATGTGAAATTACGTGGTTTATAACAAAGTGCATACCTATAAAACTACCATCCAGACAAGAAAAAAAATTACTACTAGCTTCTAGAAACCTCCCTTGGGCTCACCTCAATCACTAATTGCTCTCTTCCCATAAAAGTAATTGCTATCCTGAGTTTTATCGTAATCACCTCCTAGCATTTCTTTAGTTTTACCACTTAAGTATATATCACAGTTTTAATACACATGTTTTCCATATAGTTACTGATAGTAACAAAGATGAAGAGGATCAAGAAGAAGAGAGGGAACTTGAGGAAGGTAATATGTCTTTACAGTTACTAAATTGTGAATTGAGAAGTAGTTTTTTTTGCTTAATAGTAAATGTGAGTTAATTTTAGATAAAATCTGGAAGGTACATTTTGGAGTACTGCTCATTTCAAGGTCATTTTGAATATTTTTCCACATTTGAAAGCTTCATCTTGTGGAATTATGAATAGATTCTTTGTTTTTTTAATTATGGAAAATTTTACACAATCATATTTGTGGTATCTAGGCATACATGAAGTGTGTCTTGTTAATTATTACTGTTCTGAATTCCTTTTAATTGTAAGAGAAAGACTAACTTACAAATAACTGTTAACTTTTTAGCCTTAAATTACAAAAGCGATTATGTAGTGTGAAGTCATTTTGGTTTGTTTTTAGCGCAATTATGCTTGTGTATGTTTCATATAATTGAATGTCAGTTTCTGTTATCTAGGACAGTTTAATCAAAATTGAACTGAAATAATGCATTTTATTGTTTGAAATTATATTAGTTTGGAATTTGTGACAGAACAATCTAGTTAAATTTTACTTTTGCTTAGCAGACCTCATTAATAGCAAAAATGAATTACAGGTCAACTGTTTAACTGTTTGCAGTCACCCATCATAAAACCATTACAGATTATGCTAGTGTTGATTAAATCTAGTTCCCTATGAATTTCTTTTTTTTTTTTTTTTTTGAGACGGAGTCTCGCTCTGTCGCCCGGGCTGGAGTGCAGTGGCGCGATCTCGGCTCACTGCAAGCTCCGCCTCCCGGGTTCACGCCATTCTCCTGCCTCAGCCTCCCGAGTAGCTGGGACTACAGGCGCCCACAACCGCGCCCGGCTAATTTTTTGTATTTTTAGTAGAGACGGGGTTTCACCGTGGTCTCGATCTCCTGACCTTGTGATCCGCCCGCCTCGGCCTCCCAAAGCGCTGGGATTACAGGCGTGAGCCACCGCGCCCGGCCCCCTATGAATTTCTTAAGGCAGGCATGTTTTTCTGTAGCCCAAAACTACGAAGTATTAGTTTGTGTAAAGTAATATATAGTGTTGAAAACAAAGAAGAATATTCTGTACTTAAAAAGAGACTAAATCAGATTATTCTATTCATTAATTAATAAGAATTATTTTGGGCTTATTAGCATAGAAGCTAAGAATATGAGATCTAAGCTGGTTGCACTGGCTCATGCCTGTAATCCCAGCCCTTTGGGAGGCTGAGGCAGGAGGATCACCTGAGCCCAGGAGTTCGAGACCAGTCTGGGCCACATGGTGAAACCCCATCTCCACAAAAAATACCCAAATCAGCTGGATATAGTGGCTCACAGCTATGGTCTCAGCTACTGGGGAGGCTGAGGTGGGAGGATTATTTGAGCCTGGGAGGTGGAGGCTGCAGTGAGCTGTGATAGTGCCACTGTATTCCAGCCTAGGTAACAAGTGAGACCCTGTCTGTAAAAAAAAAAAAAAAAAAAAAAAAAAAAAAAAAAAGCTCTAGAATCAGACTGCCTGAGTTTGAATCCTGTTTCCCTTTGGTTTATGAGCTTAGCCAAGTTATTTTCTCTTCCTTTGCTTCAGTTTTCTCATCTATAAAAGGGGGCTAATGATAGTACCTGTATTGTTGAGGAGATGATGTGTAGTAATAAAGGCAAAATTCTTAGCTATCATCATTATTATTATTACTATAAAATATTAAGATTCTTGGACACTTGTAAGTAGAGGAATATGTAAGGGAACATCTAATCTGTTTTAGAGATCACTGAAGATCCTATTCAAGAGCTGACCATAGAAGAACATTTGATTGAGAGAAAGAAGAAATTACAGGAGAAGAAGATGCATATTGCAGCCTTGGCATCTGCCATATTATCAGATCCAGAAAGTAATGTAGGTGGCATTAATTTCTTTAGGCTTTTTATATTAGGTATGGTGTAAATGCCTAATATTTTAAGATTCCCTTGTTACCTGTAAGCATACACTAAAACGAAAAGCATTAACTAAACATAGTAGCTGGGTTAGAGTAAGAGAGTCGACAGAATCTTAGCTTAATGCTATGTCTGGACTTAATTTCTTTTGTAATCCTAGAAAAGTTACTTAAATTATCTGAATCTTATTCTCTTCATTTTCTTATATGAAAATATTGGACATGTTATAACTCTAAAAATATTTAAGTCTATAAAATTGTATTAGGGAGGAGGAACCTGTTTGCAAATTTGCTTGACTAACCTGTGGAGTTTTTAAAAACGAGCGCGCTACAGGGAAGTGTATGGAATTAGTTCAGGAATGTTTGTAAGTTGAAAATATTTTAAGTGAACTAGAGCCAAAGTTAAAAGTGTTATTGTGCCATGTGTATAGTGGTGAGTTAGTGATGGTTATAACACATGAACTAGAGAAATCTGAGGTTTAATCTTGGCCCTGATAAGTACTATCTGTGAGACTTTGGGTAAGTTATTTATCCAAGACTCTTTCATCTCTAAAAAAGGACAGTATCTTTTTCAAAACTTTGTGGTGAGGGTTATATGATGAAATATACATGAAGTCATATAAAATGATACTATTATTATTGTTACGTTGGTGTCCCCGGCATACTATTATAACAAGTATTTGTGTATCAAATGATTTACATTTGTGGAAACAAATTTCATGTGGGAATGCTTTAGAGTAGTGTTTGTCCTTTTCTAATAAAGTGAGGGGAAGATCTAGAGCAGAATTAGGGAAGAGAGATTTGGAATATTTCTTATTTGTATTCTCTCAATCATTACAAAACCATAGGCATAAGAGATTGATCTAATTTTACAGCTAGAAAATTGAACATTAAAAAACCCAAGTGATTTGTTCCAGATTTTAACAGCCACTGAATTGGAACCCAGATCTTCTACTCAGGAACCTATGCTCACAGGCAATAGTAGTTTATCAAAGCAATCAAAACCACCTTTTGCATTATGCCATAGAAATTATCTTTGAAGCTAAAGTTAATGTGGCTATATTATATGTAATTCCTGATTAATTCATGTGTATGATTGATATATTTGGTTAATGTATATAACATTTTAGTATATTTTGAAAAGTGTTTTTAGAAAAATAGGAGACATGTACTTTAGGAAAATCCAGCTAAAAAGAATTTCCCAAAATAGCTAAATAATAAATTTAAACTAGTTTTTTAAGGTCTATATTTTTCTAACTATATAACAAAAATATGATTACTGATATAGTTTGGATGTGTGTCCCCTCCAAATCTTATGTTGAAATGTGATCTCTGATGTTGGAAGTGGGCCTGGTGAGAGGTGTTTAGATCATAGGGGTGGATCCCTCATGAATGGCTTGGTGCCATCCTTGTGGTAACAAGTGACTTCTTACTCTGGTAGTTCATGTGAGAGCTGGTTGTTTAAAAGAGCCTAGCACCTCCCCTATCTTTCCTGTGACATGCTGGCTCCCGGTTTGCCTTCTACCTTGTTCGTAAGTTTCCTGAGGCCTCACTAGGAGTAGAGGCTGGCACCAAGCTTCCTCTATAGCCTGCAGAACTATGAGCCATAATAAACCTCTTTTCTTTGTAAATTACCCAGCCTCAGGCATTTCTTTCTAGCAACACAAGAATGGACTAATACAATTACCTTGTAACTTTATCAACTTATCTCTTGGTAAAGTGAGCAGTGTCTGGAGTTTGGTGAGGCTTGACTAGACTTGGAGTCATTGTGTGAATTCCGCTTATTTTGCCGGATGTGGGGCTGTTTTTTGTTCATAATTGTTTTGCCATGATTTCTCCAGCTTTATAAGCTATTTCTTTAACAGATTAAAAAATTGAAAGAATTACGTTCTATGCTGATGGAACAAGATCCTGATGTGGCTGTTACTGTTCGAAAGCTAGTAATTGTTTCTCTGATGGAGTTATTTAAAGATATTACTCCTTCATATAAAATCCGGCCCCTCACAGAAGCAGAAAAATCTACTAAGGTAATGCTAGATTGCTAGATATAATTACTATCTAAAATAACTGAACGTTTTGGAGAGATAGACTCTTTTTTTTTGAGACAGAGTTTTACTCCGTCGCCCAAACTGGAGTGCAGTGGCGTGATCTTGGCTCACTGCAACCTCTGCCTTCCCGGTTCAAGCGATTCTCCTGCCTCAGCCTCCTGAGTAGCTGGGATCACAGGCATGCGCCACCAGGCCCAGCTAATTTTTGTGTTTGTAGTAGAGACGGGGTTTTTCCACGTTGGCCAGGCTTGTCTCAAACTCCTGACCTAAGGTGATCCACCTGCCTCTGCCTCACAAAGTGCTGAGATTACAGGCATGAGCTGCCGCACCCGGCCTAAGCGACTGCTGCATTTTTTTTTTAATAGTACTGGGTGTATACTAGACAACCATATTTTATACTAATTTTGGGGTTTTAATATTCTGATTTTAAAAAATGATTGACCTTTTTGGTCTTTTCAGACCCGAAAAGAAACACAGAAGTTAAGAGAATTTGAAGAAGGCCTGGTTAGCCAGTACAAATTTTATTTGGAAAATCTGGAACAAATGGTTAAAGGTATATTAAATGTATCTTAAAAGTATGTAGCGTACATAGCCTTGATCATGAAGGTGAATTCTGTACAGTGTTCTGTGTTGTGTAGTGAGAGGCAGGTATGATCAGGAACAGAGTCTAGAGTCAGACTTCCAGGGGTCAAAGCCTGGCTCCACCACTTACTACCTATGTGATGGGAAAATTACATAGTCTTTCTGTGTCTCAGTTTTTGTCTATAAAATGGAAATAATTATAGCACTCACCTTCCAGGATTATTGTAAGAAGTAACTGAGTTTGTAGATATGAGGTTCTTAAAACAGTGCCTAGCATGTGCTATATACTATATTTTATCAACTATTAGTATTATTGCTGCAGTTTTTAGTAAGCAGTTGTATTTTTGTTGACAATGCTTTTAACAAAATATATTGTTATGAACAGTTGGGATTTATTCTGCTGTTTTCTATTTGGAGGCATGGTAGTCAGGGAAGAACGATAACTAGAGGCCAGGTGTGGTGGGTCACACCTGTAACCCCAGTGCTTTTGAAGACCGAGGCAAGAGGATTGCTCCAAGCCAGGAGTATTGCTCCACGCCAGGGGTTTGAGACAAGCCTGAGGAATGTAGTGAGACTCCTGTCTCTAAAAAAAAAAAAAAAAAAATTAGGCATGATGGCCCAGGCCTATAGAGCCCCAGCTACTGGAGATCTGAGCTGAGAGGATGACTTGAGTCCAGAAGTTTGAGCTTACAGTGAGCTATGATTATGCCACTGCCTTGTAGTCTGGGCGATAGAGTGAGACCCTGTCTCAAAAGAAATGAATAAATAAATGGATAACTAGAAATGGATATTTGCATGCCTTGAAAATGGGTTTATGAGTCAATTATTTGGCATCCCAAATAAACTCTTAAACTCTTTTTCTTCAGAAAAGGAAGGACATAGAAAAAATAGGGGTAGGAATAGGGAAGATAGTTGGTTGCCTAGGCCAGGTGCTTTCATTTGGCCTAATTGGCTCATTTACCCAGCTTATTTAGTAAGGATCACCCATTGCTATCAGCTGGAACAGGACCACTGAATCCTGTTGGCCTAATAAGGGCATAAAGGTAGTAGAGTATAGTGGGGTGGGGGTGGGTGGTATGGATATTGCTTCTATGTTCTGGTGTTCCAGCTGGCACCCTATTAGCATTTGTTTTTCCAGTGAGAGGGCCTGGGAGTTTTTCTTTTGTTTCTGAATTTCTGAACTGTTTGGAAAGCTGGGAGCTTTGTGTAACCATCTCTGTCTGATAGAACTATAACATGAGCCACATATGTCATTTAAAAAAATACACACTAAAAAGCAATGACATTAATTTTAACAGAACATTATATATATTCAGATTATCATTTCAACATGTAATCAGTTTTAAAAATTAGTGTCTTACATTCTCAGTTTTTTTTAGTACTAAGTTCAAATCTGGTTTGTATTTTATAATTAGAGTATATCTTAATTTGGACTAGCTGCATTTCAAATGCTCAGTTGCATCCTATATGTGGCAATTAGTAGCCTCCATATTGGACCTTTCCTAAGCTGATCAAGCCATTATGAAGTCTTTTTTTTTTTTTTTTTTTTTTTTTTTGAGATGGTGTCTTGCTCTGTTGCCAGGCTGGAGTGCGGTGGTGCAATCTCAGCTCACTGCAATCTCTGCCTCCCAGGTTCAAGTGATTCCCTTGCCTCAGCCTCCTGAATAGCTGGGACTACAGGCACGTGCCACCCACCATGCCTGGCTAATTTTTTTATTTTGGATTTTAGTAGTGATGGGGTTTCACCCTGTTGGTCAAGATGGTCTCAATCTCCTGACCTCGTCATCTGCGCGCCTTGGCCTCCCAAAGTGCTGGGATTACAGGTGTGAGTCATCATGCCTGGCGTATGAAGTCTTTTTTTAAGGGGTATGGATGTGTGTGTGTTTATGTGTGTTAAAATGTACATTGTTTGTAAAAGAAAGCCAGTTTAACTTTTGACCAATGAGTAAAGTAACTACAGTTATCTTTTGATTAGATTGGAAGCAGAGGAAGCTGAAGAAAAGTAATGTAGTTTCCTTAAAGGCATACAAAGGACTGGCAGAAGTTGCTGTGAAGAGCTTGTGTGAGCTGTTGGTGGCACTACCCCATTTTAACTTTCACAACAACATTATCGTATTGATTGTCCCTCTCATGAATGACGTGTCAAAATCGGTGAGTTGCTATAAATGGTTATTGCTGTCCTCCTTAGAAAATTATATACTATGTGGGCCGGGTGCGTTGGCTCACGCCTGTAATCCCAGCACTTTGGGAGGCCGAGGCAGGCAGATCACGAGGTCAGGAGATCGAGACCATACCGTCTAACACGGTAAAACCCCGTCTCTACTAAAAATACGAAAAATTAGCAGGGCATGGTGGTGTGTGCCTGTAGTCCCAGCTACTTGGGAGGCTGGGGCAGGAGAATGGTGTGAACCCGGGAGACAGAGCTTGCGGTGAGCTGAGATCGCACCACCGCACTCCAACCTGGGCAATAGAGCGAGACTCTGTTTCAAAAAAAAAAAAAAAAAAAGAAAATTACGCACCATGTGATTTTTCTCCCCCTACAAAATTCTTCTGAAGTTATTTATTGCTAAAATAATATCAATTTATTAAACACTCTCTCTGAAGAAATTTATCTGAACATAAGTTTAGTGGTTCACAACAGGAAGCAGTTTTGTCCCCCAGGGAACATTAGGTAATGTCTGCATACATTTTTGGTTGTGATGACTGTGGTGAAGATAGAGTCTTAACTACTGGCATCTAGTGGAGAAAGTCCACGGGGGCTATTAAACATCCTAGGACAGTCCCCCTACAACAAAGATTTCTGTTACCCAAAACGTCAGTAGTGCTAAGGTTGAGAAACGCTGGTTAAGTGTGACATTTTATTTTTCAGATATCTGAAATGTGTTGTGAAGCTGTAAAGAAACTCTTTAAGCAAGATAAATTAGGCCAAGCTTCTCTTGGTGTAATTAAAGTGATTTCTGGTTTTGTGAAGGGCAGAAATTATGAAGTTAGGCCAGAGGTGAGCCTTTCTTTTTTTACTTTGCATTTTGTTTTTAAATTACAAAGTTGACTTTCAGTTGTTATGAGGAATTTATTCCTTATAAGCGTATGAAGTAAAAAGTATTCAAGCTCTTTAAGTGTTTAACATGTTAACTCCTGAAATGTTTGATACTATTAACAGTTTGGTATTTATCCTTCTAGGTGTTTTTCTATGCAGATATAGTCATATATACTTGCTTATATTTTAAAATAAAAAATCGGCTTGTACTTCGAAAACTGTTCCAGAACAGTTTTCATTTTCTATATTGTGAACTTACATATAGGGTTATCCCATTCTTTCTAGTGCCTACCAGAGTATTCCATTGTGTGCCCTAATTGATGAACAGCTGAGTTTTTTCTAGATTTTTGCTGCCACAGTCAGTGTTGAGAACATTTTGACCTTACTATTTTTTAATATTGTGTTAGTATTTTGTGAATTAAACTTATAAAATGTAGATGCTGGATCTAACAGTAATCACGTTTACAAACTCAAACTGTTGTTCAAAAACGTTTAATCACTGTGTTCCTGCTAGGAGTGTCATTTCCCTCCTACCTGCTCAGAATGTTACTATTTAATCTTTGGTAGTCTGGTAGTTTATATATATATAAACTTTTCACCTACCAGACTGCTTATTATTCGTCAATTTTTCTCTTAAATTGTCTTAGTGACTTGTGATGAGTTTTTAGTACATACTCATTTTAATAAATATCTGCTATGTGCCAGGCACTTTTTTTAGGTCCTGGGAATAAAATAGTAACAAAAGAAACAAAACTGTCTGTGGAGCTTGTATTACATAATAAGAATATTAACTCTTTGTTACATATGTTGCAGATTTTTCTCTTTTTTACTCTGCCTTTTACTTCTGTATTGAGCCTTATATATGGAGATATATTTTTTGTTATGCACGTAGTCTCCTCAATCCCAATTTACGGAGTCTCTCTAAGATTTTTAATTTTAATTTTTATATTTAAATATTTAAGCCATTTGACATCTTTATATGTGTGGTATGAGTACAGATTTAATATCTGTGTTTAATGTATGTAATGAATATGTATTTTATAGTTTAATGTATATTAAATATGTATGTATTTGAAATAATTTGACAGCCAGTTATTTTATCACCATTTTTTTCTGCTGATATAAAATGCTGCTTAATTATTGTGTTATATCTATAGTATATTTGGGTACCTGGTACCGTAATACTAATCAGAAAGGGTATGATTGATAAAAGACATGACTATTCTTTTTTCTCCAAAATATTCTTATTTATTTCAGTATATTACTCCAGGCAATTTAAAATCCATTTTTCACTTCCTTCCCTCAAAATAGCCCACAAAGAGAATCTGATGAGAATTGATTCAATGTATTGATTAGTCTGGATGAATTAAAATATTTACAGAATTGATTTTTTTCTGTTCAAGAATATTGTATCTTGCCATTTGTTTAAGACTTTTATGTTCTTAAGTGAAATTTTATAGTTTTCTTCATTGGGGTCTTAGATATTTTAATTTGTTTTTAGTAATACAGTTTTGGGTGTTAAGCTGTTCTACCATTTTATTTCTGGATTTCACAGTTTTCCTTTGGCATCAGATCCCTTTTTATTTTCTTAAAACTGATTTCAGTTGAATTGCTAAAATTATAAACATTGAATGAAAGTAACAGAACATATTTAGCATCTTTAGTCAGAACTGTAGAGCAATCAGATAAGGCTTGAACATGAAACTCAGCCATAGGAGAACTCTTTAACTTTCGTGATGCTAGAATAAAAACCACATCCTTTGACTTGGAGTTACTTTTCCTTGGTAGGTGATATTTTGAGCACATACAGTACCTACAGAATATTCAGAGTTGATCTTTCTGATACCTAGAATGACTTCAGGTTCACTCTTTATGCCTTTAGTTATTCCTTGTTTCGTTCTGTGCTTTTAGTCCTCTAATCTCAAAAACTCAGCTTTCTTCCAGATGTGCATATTGGAACATCAAAATAATACAAACCTGTATTTCTCAAGGTTTTTTCCAGGAATGCTTCTGTGCCTGCAGGAGGTCGGTAGGGTGATTTCATCCAGAGAAAGTGTAGCGTTTTAAACCCCTTTTGTTCTTAGTGTTTGAGTATGAGAAGTTTGCTGTATCACACAAAAACACCAGTTTCTAAATTAGTTTCTGAATTTTTGAGTGGCATAAAGCAATAATTTTTATTTTCGTCCGCGAACCAGCATCAGCTGGGAATTAGAATGCAAATTCTGGGGCTCAACTCAGACCTACTGAATCAGAAACTCTGGGGATAGAGCCCAGCAGTTTGTGTATCTTCTTCTCCCATAGTGGTCCAAACCTTTTTCTGGCCTATTTTCTCTTTGTCATCCTGTTGGCATGTGTTCTCTCTTCCTCATACTCATTAAACTGCAAAGAAAGTTTTGTATATTTAGCTAGTATTTGCTAGTGTCCTTTTTGTGTATTTGCTCCTGTCCTTCCGTAGACACAAGTTATTGAATATAGCATACAGATAAAAGAACTTGGTGTAAAATGTTATAAAAGATGCTTGAAGGTTTTTTTTCTTGAATGAGGGAAATAACACTGTCAAGTACTTTTCTGTGTAAAGTTTTTGAGGGCAATATAAATATTAAGCTGTATATTTGTGTTTTTTTTCAATATTAGATGTTAAAAACATTTTTATGCCTAAGAATCAAGGAAGTAGAAGTGAAAAAAGATACAGAAGACATTAATAAACCAAAAAAATTTATGACTTTCAAAGAAAAGAGAAAATCTCTATCAAGAATGCAGAGAAAGGTTTGACTTATTTCCCCTTTTGTTTCATTTAAATTTTTCTGTTTATTTGATCTTAAACTTATAGTCACAGGTAAAAATCAGTTAAATCATAAATATACAAGTTTTGAAATATATCATTCAGAGAATTTTATCTTTCCCAGTTACTGCAAAAAAATGTTTTCTTAAATCAATTTTAACTGATAATGATTGACAAGGAGAGCAATAGATGAAAAGATATTTTTGCCATGCTGGCTTTTATCCTTTGGCTTTTTAGATCAATTTAGAGTTGTGATACACAGATTCCTTACTTAACAGAAAAGATGCATTCACATGAAGTTGGCAGCAAAGTGAGTTTCTGTTAATTGAATCTTGTTTCTTTATTGGTTTGTATTTTAAACTTGGGTTGAAATTTCAGCCCCTTGTTTATTTACTGAAAGTTTGGAAACTTTTTTTTTTTTTTTTTTTTTGAGAAATGGGGCTAATAGTACCTACCTTGCAGGTAATCGTGCAGTTTAAATGAGATGATGCTTATAAAACACTTGGCAGGCTTTATAAACATTAGTTTTTACTACCACCACCATCATCACTATTACTGTTATCACAGCTCAGAACATTTCTAAACAGTTTATTAGAGTGATCAAGTTGCTTTTAAAAACAAAAGTAATCTCGGGATATTCATGTTTGAATGGGTCTAAGTTTGAAAACATGATGGAAGTATCAAAATAGACTTAATAATTGTGAACAAAAGAAGATAAATATTTTAACTATTTATATCATACTATCCTAATGCAGGTTGGATAGCTCTGTTAGGAAGAGCATGTTTATAGATGTGGTGGGGAAACAAAGACCAGTAAGAACATGGCAGCTCTTTAACAACTTCTCATGAGAGAAGGAAACAATTTCTCAGTTCCCTGTGCCTCAGGCAGCTTAGAAATTATCATTTACTGCTCTTACAGCATTAGGAAGTAGAAGAAAAAGGATATTTTATTGAATTTCTTTATAGTATCTGGTTTGATGCATTGTATGTAAATATGTTAGGGAAGTATTGTTGGTGACTGGCTTCCAAGTTATAGGTGATTTAACTATTTTGGGCTCAACATGTTCTTTCCTTTCATTTGAAGAACTTTAATTACAGAAAATGATAGCATATCCCAGATATCTACTATTTAGAGTGAGCAAATATTAATAGATTTACTTTAGTTTTTTTCCTGGAAAAGAGAGAAACCGTACGTTAGAGAGTAGGAATTTCTTTTCTGTCTCCAATTTCATTCTTCTGCTTTCCTCCCAGGAGACACCATCTTTAATTTGGTTTGTGTATACTTCCAGTCCATGTTTCTCTACTTTTGTTTATATTTGCATTCATAGACAATATGTGGTATTACTGTATGTGTTTTATGACATTTACGTATTCTGCCTCTGCTTTTTTCACTCTATGGTATATACTCTTAGATTTTTTTTTTTCAATCTATTTTCAGTGGAAGAAAGCAGAAGAGAAACTAGAGCGAGAGCTTCGAGAGGCAGAAGCTTCAGAGAGTGCTGAGAAAAAACTTAAACTGGTAGGCAGTTTCATATTCTGTTATGCTTTTAATGTTAAGTTGTTTAAACTAGAAATTAATTGTTTCAGCTTGTAGCTGTGTAATTTTGGTTTCTTTCATGAGGCTTAGATGTGTGACTTTTGTGGTGTGTGGAAAACTATGATGTGATCAGTGCTAGTTTTATGAAGTCACAGAATGTATGTCTTCGTTCTGTTTTGTTAAAAATTTCAAAGATTGCGTTGTGGGGAGGCATGGGTAGGGAAAAAGAAGTTTAACCTGTTGAAGTCGTAGTTATGCTCGCTCAGTAGAAACCATACCAGGGTATCCTAAAGTCATTTTGTCTGTCTCCTCTGCCAGCACACAGAGACTCTGAATATTGTGTTTGTAACCTACTTCAGAATATTGAAGAAGGCCCAGAGGTCACCTCTCCTGCCAGCAGTTCTAGAAGGTCTTGCCAAGTAAGGGCTGTGTAGGTTGAAATCTTTTAGATTCTTTCTAAACAGGAAAGACCAAAGAATTTTAGAGGGTTCCCTAGTGATGGCCCGTTATCCTCAGTTCTCATTCCTTTCTGTTTGTCACCATCCTTTCCTTGAAGCTATTCATAACAGTGAGCTTTTTTGATTTTCTCATCTCAAACCTTTTATTTTTAATATCTCCTTTACCAACTCCTTCTTTCTGCCTATTAAATTCGAGGTGTTCCTAAGGTTAAATCTCTCAGTTCTTGACTCTTTCTGCACTGTGTAGTCAATTGCCTATCGTCATAGTTTGAGTGGATCATGTCGATGACTCTTAAGTCTATTTTAACCTGGCTGTACATCATTTCTCTAGTTCTGTGTAATCTGTTTCTGCTAAGATAGATCTTTCTGTGTATGCACTCAGCACTAATGGACTTGTCAGGATGTGAGCTAGAGTAAGGGTTGTGGTTGTCATGATAGCGTTCCACAATTTTTTGAGGTGGTATCCTGTAGAACATTGCTATTTGGTAAAAATATGATGTGAACTTACATATATAATTTAAAATTTTCTATTAGCCACATTAAAAAGGTAAAAAACACATGAAATTAATTTTTATATATTTTACTGGATTTATCTAAAGTATTTTAACACAATATTAAACATTAATGGGATATTTGGTGTTTTTTCATCACATGTTTTCGAACACATATTTTATGCTTGTGTCTTAATTTGGACTAGCTACATTTTAAGTGCCCAATAGCCACATGTGGCTAGTGGCTACCATTGTTGGGCAGCACAGCTTTAGGAATAGAGTTGGAAATAGAACTGATGGCTAGAAGATATAGAAAAGGCAAGTTCTGTTCATCATAAGAAATCACTTTCTAATGACTGGAGCTATTTGGCAATGGTATGCATTTCCTTATATGGTGATATGGTCCTTGTGGTTGAAAATCTTCAAAGAGGCTAATCAGAGAAGGGATTATTCCTACATTGTGTAGGACCTGATGTTTTTGTTTTTAAATAGAGACAAGCTCTCACCATATTGCCCAGGCTGATCTTGAACTCCTGAGTGAGTCATCCTCCAGCCTTGGCCTCACAGAGTGCTAGGATTATAGGTGTGAGCCACCATGCTCGACCCAGCTATTTGTTTTTTAATGACTAATTCCTTTATTTAAAACAGTTTAAAAAATAATATATGCTCATTTAAAACATTTAAAATTTAAAAATGCAAAAGAATATACAATTTAAAATTGCAAGCTCCCCCCCTATATATGTATGTAGTCTGTCTGCATGCCATCTGCCATCTTTTTTTTTTTTTTTTTTTTTTTTTTGAGACGGAGTCTCGCTCTGCCGCCCAGGCTGGAGTGCAGTGGCCGGATCTCAGCTCACTGCAAGCTCCGCCTCCCGGGTTCACGCCATTCTCTTGCCTCAGCCTCCCGGTAGCTGGGACTACAGGCGCCCGCCACCGCGCCCGGCTAGTTTTTTTTTTTGTATTTTTTAGTAGAGACGGGGTTTCACCGTGTTAGCCAGGATGGTCTCGATCTCCTGACCTCGTGATCCGCCCGTCTCGGCCTCCCAAAGTGCTGGGATTACAGGCTTGAGCCACCGCGCCCGGCCTCATTTTTTTTTTTTTTTTGGAGATAGTGTCTTGCTCTGTTGCCCAGGCTGGAGTTCAATGATGTAATCTGAGCTGACTACAGCCTCCACATCCCAGGTTCAAGCAATCACTTGCCTCAGCCTCCCAAGTAGCTGAGACTATAGGCATGTGCCATCACACCTGGCTAATTTCTGTAGTTTTAGTAAAGATGGGGTTTCCTCAGGTTGGCCTGGCTGGTCTCGAACTCCTGACCTCAGGTGATCCATCCGCCTTGGCCTCCCAAAGTACTGGGATTACAGGCATGAGCCATCGCACCCCGCCTGCCTGCCATCTTTCATGCAAATGGAATCATGCTATGTTTAGTGTCCTGTAACTTGCTTTTTTTTTTGGTTTTGTAAACAGTTACTTTTGGTACCTCTCCCTTATCACGTATATATCACTTAATTTTTTAAAAATTTATAATACTAGGCTGAGGCGGGTGGATCACAAGGTCAGGAGATCGAGACCATCCTGGCTAACACGGTGAAACCCTATCTCTACTAAAAAAATACAAAAAATTAGCTGGGCGTGGTGGTGGGCGCCTGTAGTCCCAGCTACTTGGGAGGCTGAGGCAGGAGAATGGCGTGAACCCAGGAGGCAGAGCTTACAGTGAGCCGAGACGGCACCACTGCACTCCAGCCTGGGCGACAGAGCAATACTCCATCTCAAAAAAAAAAAAAAATTTATAATACTCCATTTTATAGATATATTGTACTTTATTTGGTCAGTCCCCTATTTGCACTGGAAATACTTGCGCACGTGTGTGTGTGTGTGTGTGTATGTGTATATCTTCATGCACATGTGTGCATGTATTGCCAGATCAGAGGGTATGCTCATTTTAAATTTTGATAAATAATTGCCAAATTGCTTCTCCAAAAAGTTGTACTAATACGCATGGAATATATCACTCATAAGGTCTTTTATTCTTCTACGATTTACATAGATCAAAGACTCCTCACTAATATTGAAGAGATATCCTGACTTTAACCTACTTCAGTGTCTAATATAGTATATGGAGTAACTCTCAAATTTAGCAGTTCATATGATTCCTTTTTACCCTCTTGTGTGGTCTCAGTTATTTCTACAAATAGAGACCTGGGACAGTGAAGTGAGTTACCCAGGATCATGCAGGTAATTAAGGATCCAGTATTCTTTCCATTTTATCCTTAAAGCTGTCATAAGGTCCATATTCTTGTAAGCAGCAGAATCTTTCCTCGTCTCTCTTCCCACCACCTGTTGTCTTAGAGCTGATCCTGCTGGATACCTAGTAAACTTTTCCTCAGGAAGTTGTTTGCTTCTGGTAATTTCTTTCTCAGTGCAGAAGGATTTTTGAAATATTTTTGGTTTGTTCAATGCCTTATATGTTTCTACTGAGTTTAGTGTTCAATGGTGCATGAATTGTTGACTAGGCCAATCTGAATTAATGAAGAGTATCAATAATTGCCGTCTCTTTCATAGCTAACATTTTGAAATAAAGAATATTAAAAATACAGTTTTAGAGTCAAGCTTAATTTCTACCAGCTTTATTTCTGCTTTTAGTTCATTGATTAAGTTTTGTTTGATTCCAGGTTTGCTCACCTTATAAATGTGGAATTTTTTGATGATCTGTTAGTAGTTCTTCATACTCTCATCGAGTCTGGTGTAAGTAGTAATAAATTACTTTTTAAAAGATATAAATGGTAATTACTATTTTAAAAATTTGTCAGGTTTATTGAGATATATTTTGTATACAGTAAAACTCACCCCTTTTAGATGTACAGTTTATGAATTTTGACAAAGGCCTATGATCATATGATTACCACCATAATCAAGATGTAGAACGTTTTCAAACATTGAAGAGTTTTAAACAGGAGGGTTGCCTGACCTGTTTTCTTTGTTTTTTAACTGATGCATAATAGATGTACATGGTTTCAGGGTGTATGTGATAATTAAATATATTTGTATAATATAGTTTGTAAAGATTTTACTTGGGATATCAGTCACCTTAAATATGTGTCTTTATGTGACAACCATTCAAATTCTTCCCTCCTAGCTATTTTGAAATAGATAATAGATTATTGTAAACTATAGTCACCCTGTCAATCTGCCTCATATTAGGTTATCTTAAAGCTAACCTTTGCAGGTCTTTTTCTTCTTTTTTGAGGTAGGGTCTCACTCAGTTGCCCAGGCTGGAGTGCAGTGGTGCAGCCACAACTCACTGCAGCCTCGACCTCCCGGGGCTCAGGTGATCCTCCCACTTCAGCCTCTTGAGTAGCTGGGACTACAGGTGTGTGGCATCATACCTGGCTGATTTTTCTATTTTTTGTAGAGATGGGTTTTTGCCATGTTGCTCAAGCTGGTCTGGAACTCCTGGGCTCAAATGATCTGCTTGCCTCAGCCTCCCAAATTGCTGGGATTACAGTCATGAGTCATTGCTCCTGGCCTTAAAGGCCTTTTTAAAAGATATAAATGGTAATTATCATTCTTAATATTCCATCCCCCCTCACCCCCCCCCTTTTTTTTAAGGACCTAAGCTATCAAGAAAGTCTTCACTGTGTCCAGACTGCTTTTCATATTCTTTCTGGACAAGGTAAGATATTTTCTTAATCTCAAGTTTTGTTTGCCTTACCTTTGAATGCTACAACATACCTAATTGGTGTTTATTGTCATTTGAAAGGTGATGTTCTGAATATTGATCCAATGAAATTCTACACACACCTCTACAAAACACTATTCAAATTACATGCAGGTATGTATGTTTAGATAATGTTTCTTTTATATGTATTTATGTTTTAAGAATATGTTATGACCAGTCATTGTAGACAAATGAGAAATAGGAACAGGTACATAAAATGCTGACTTGCCAGTGCCATGCATCTGTATTTAATCTTATGTAAGACTTGGAGAAAGAGCTTCTGGAATTGACTGGAGATGCAGTAAGTATAGCCCGCTGTATCTCCTTAGCAATATAGCACTACCTCATTGATTAGAGAAATGGTTTGGGACAGGTACAAAAGTTTATCTTGGGTTTATCTGAAGTTCAGTCCAGTTGCATAATGGAAAAGTAATGAGAACAGCTCTGAGGGATATGTCTGCTGTTTTAGGTGCTACCAATGAAGGTGTTGAGATTGTACTCCAGTGCCTTGATGTCATGCTAACTAAGCGCAGAAAGCAAGTTTCTCAGCAGCGAGCTCTTGCCTTCATCAAACGCCTTTGTACCCTTGCTCTTCATGTTCTTCCAAATTCAAGTATTGGCATTTTAGCAACTACCAGAATATTAATGCATGTAAGTAGTGACACAGATGAACAGAGCTAAGTTCTTATAATGCAGTGATTTTTTTTGTTTGATGCATGTCTTTCCCCCTTTTTATATTATTTCAATTACAGAAGTAATTCACACTTGTAACAAAATCAGGTGACAAAAGAATTATATGAAATTGAAAAAAAGCATTTTGTACCTATTGACACTTCTCAGAGTGTCATTAGCTGGGTGTCCATTTATCATTTGGTGGGTATTTTTCCAGCAGTCTTTTAAAGTTCATATATAAACACATACACATAGAAACAACACAACTTTGTATTTTAATGGAAAGAGGATTATGCTATATATTCTACCACTTTTTTAACCTTAGCATTTTAATCGTGGTAAACACATAATGTCACTACTCTTATCTCTTTAATGTCTATGTAAGGTTTATTTAGTTCTTTGCTTAACAAACACATAGTTCTGACTATGTGCCTTCCACTGTTATGCCTTACAAAAATTTAATTTTCATAACTCTGAGGTAGCTACTATTCTTCTTCCTGTTTTACATGTGGGAAAACTGAGGTCCGGAGAGGTTAAGTGTCTTGTCTTGAGTAGCAGTGCCAGTCAGTGGTAGAAGTGATATTCAAATGTAGGCAGTCTGGTTTTTCTGTTTCTCTTGATATAGGTTATTTCTTTTTTTGCTATTACAAATGATGCTATAGTGAATATCTTTTTGTATTTATCTGATGTAATTATTTCTATCAGATTTCTAAAAGTGGGATTGCAAGGTGAAAAGAATATTGTTTTCTTTTGCAAGATAACATTTTAAAGACAAAGATAAAATTTTTTTTGCAACTTTTGTTCTTACGATATAAACTTAAAATTGTTTTTTATTAAAACTAGGTGTAAACACTTTACACCTAAAGAGCTAAAGCTCTTCTTATACAACTATAAATTTAAATGCAAATACAACTACAAACCAGTAACACCTTTTACATTAACAATGTTAATTTAACCAATTCTTTTTATGTGACATTTTTGCAGACTTTCCCCAAAACAGATCTGCTGCTTGACAGTGAATCTCAGGGAAGTGGAGTTTTCCTCCCTGAACTGGATGAGCCTGAATACTGCAATGCTCAGAACACTGCTCTGTGGGAACTACACGCTCTGCGGGTAAGAGTGGCCCTCGTTTTTTTCTTTTTGGGGATGTGTGTGAACAATTGTTTTCCAGTTTTTCTTCAAATAGTTGTTATTGCCAGAGTACTTAATTATATTTTGTTCTGGGGCTGCTTTTTTTTAGAATTCCTGTGTTAGTATGCTACATTTTACTTTGCTCTTACTATTTTTTAAGCTGTTGAGGTACATTTTCTAAGGAAGCAGAAAACTGTCAGTTCTGTGGGGTGAGGTTGTGGAAGATTTACTGAAATCTTTCCCTTTATTGAAATCTTTCCCTAAC
Organism: Macaca thibetana thibetana; assembly: GCF_024542745.1. Classification (NCBI taxonomy): domain Eukaryota; kingdom Metazoa; phylum Chordata; class Mammalia; order Primates; family Cercopithecidae; genus Macaca; species Macaca thibetana. The sequence goes on along the minus strand of NC_065586.1, from coordinate 90,183,337 downwards.
ACTCTTCAGAGGATTTGTTAGCAGGTGCATTTCTGTTGAGTCCTATCCTAGGAGACTTTAGTAAGCCCTGTTTCAAGATGGTTTCACCTATACAGTGATCCTACAGTGTGGACAACATTAGAGTGAGACTTGTAGAAAATAGAAGTGGCAGGTAACCTGTTGTAAATTAACTTTTTTCACTCGGAAAGAGGAATTGCTTTTTGATTTTTCTATTTATATTGTAAAAGCAAGATAAACTACTTCACTGGTAACTTGATTTGTGTTTTAATCCTATGAGCAAAGATAATATTTCTGTGGCTATGTGCTTCTAATGAATTACATATACTGTACATAGGTGATGAAAAAAAAATTTGGTGTACTTTTATTTAAGAAAATCTTTGCTGTGGCTAGTGTTTTTTTGTAAAGGACTGACCTGTGCAAAATGTGATTGTCCTGTTTCCCCTTCAGAGGCATTATCATCCCATAGTGCAGAGATTTGCAGCCCACCTGATCGCTGGAGCACCTTCTGAAGGCTCTGGAGCACTCAAACCAGAGTTGAGTCGAAGGTAATATTTAGCATTGCCTTATTCTAAAACTACAAAATTCAGCTGGTAGCCACTTACTATGAGAAGTCTGTTTTATAAAGTAATATATTACACAATGTAAAGTGCCAGTTGGGTATCTGGGTTGGTCTTGCTTCATATTCCTGAATTGTTCTGAAAGAAAACATGCTATGATTTTGTTAATCACTTAAAACATTTTTTTTCTTCTTATGTCATTCAACTTGAAAAACATTTTTTTAATCATGAAAAGTTTCACACATACAGGAGAGTAGAATGGTATAGTGAATGTCCATATGCCCCCCATCACTCAGGTTCAACAATGAATAATCTATGGCTATAGGTGCTTCATGTGAAGATAAAACACAAGTCAACCAAATTAAGTTTCCTTGCTTTCTTGCTCTCTCTTTTTTTTTTTTTTCTGAATGGTCCTGTTAGGGCAAGAAGAGGAGAAAAAAACAGTGAGGATAGGGAAGAAAAGAGGTGCTTTGGAACACTGCCATCCAGAAGGGCAGCTGTTTCTTTTTTTGGCCCTTGCAGACTACCTTCTGACCTGTAAGCAGCTTGGATGGGTACTTCCAGCACCCACCTCACACCCAGATGAGGAAAAAGTCCTCCTAAAAGAATCTTCTTTTCCCTGAACTGTTGATTTAGAAAATTTTCACAAGTACAGAAAGGTGAAAAAATAATAGTTACTTTTTTTATTTTTTTGAGACGAAGTCTCGCTCTGTCACCCAGGCTGGAGTGCAATGGCACGATTTTGGCTCACTGCAACCTCCGCCTCCCGGGTTCAAATGATTCTCCTGCCTCAGCTTCCCGAGTAGCTGGGATTACAGGCACCCGCCACCATGCTCGGCTAATTTTTGTAATTTTTGTAGAGATGGGATTTCACCATGCTGGCCAGGCTGGTCTCGAACTCCTGACCTCAGGTAATCTGCCCACCTTGGCCTCCTACAGTGCTGGGATTACAGACATGAGCTACTGCGCCCAGCCAGTAATTACCTTTTTTTACATACAGACAGGAAATACTTCAGTTATACAGAGAAAGAGAGAAAATGGTATAAAAAATCCCTCAGTCCATTTATGGTGCCATAAAAAATGCCTAAGACCGGGTAATTTATAAACAACAGAGGGCCAGGCTCGGTGGCTCACACCTGTAATCCCAGCACTTTGGGAGGCCGAGGCGGGTGGATCACCTGAGGTCAGGAGTTTAGGACTAGCCTGGCCAACATGGTGAAACCACATCTCTACTAAAAATACAAAAATCAGCCAGGCGTGGTGGTGGGTTCCTATAGTCCCAGCTACTTGGGAAGCTGAGGCAGGAGAATCGCTTGAACCAGGGAGGTGGAGGTTGCAGTGAGTCGAGATCTCGCCATCGCACTCCAGCCTGGGCAACAAGAGCGAAACTGTCTGAAAAAAAAGAACAGAAATTTATTTTCTCACAGTTTTGGAGGCTGGAAGTTGAAGATCAGGGTGCTGGTAGGTTTGGTTGACTGATGAGGGCGCCTCTCTGCTTCTGAGGTGGCGTCTTGTTGCTGTGTCTTCTGGAGGGGAGGAACCCTACACCCTCACATGGCAGACAGGACAGAAGGGGAGCAGGGCCACAGCTTAAGTTCATGAAGCCTCTTCTATAAAGACTTTAACCCATTTATGCCAGAGGTGGCAAATTTTTTTATGTGTGAAAAATCAGACCTTGGGTGATGACCTTGAGCAGTAGGATATAAATAACTCCTACAAGCTTAGGACAGTAGTAGGCATAAATGGGTTAATCCCATTCATGGCTTTCATCTCTTAAAGCTTTCACCACTTAATACCATCACACTGACTGTTAAGTTTCCATGTCTGAATTTTGGAGGGGACACATTCAAACTACAGCACCTTACAGTGTACTTATTACCCAGAATTAATATCTTGCTGTAGGTTTTTTCCTTTTGCAAGCCCATTGGTTTCTATAATTCAGAGATCTCAGATTGGTGACCTTTGGGCCAGGCTGATTTTTCTGGCCTCAAGAGTTTGAAAAAAATCAAATTAGTTGCTGTCTTTTAAATATTGAAAGAATTCATCTGAAATTCACATTTCCTGCTTTTCTTGAAATACTGGGAGGTTTGGTGACATTGGCTTATATTTTACATGACAGTAGTCAGTCATTTGCTGCCTCCTCTACATGAGGCAAGAGCTCTGCAGTTTTCCATGAACGCTTTCCTTCTGAGTAGGGTGGAGATAACTTTTGTCCTTATTAAATAAAACGGCCATTTACTTTTTCTTCCCTCACACTTCTCACCTGTCCCCAGTCTTCACCCCAACAGCCTTGTTTTTTAAAAGAGGAAAAAAGAAGAAAACAATTCTTTGTCACTCTTCATAATCATTTTATGACATGTTTTCCTTAGCAGTTTTGCTAAGGAAAGATGTTTCCTTTGTGGAGAAGCATGAGGAATGGGCTTATCCCAAAGGCTTAAGAAAGGAGACTCATAGTGGGCTTCTGGAGAATGGGTATTGGGATGTGAGCCTAATTGCTACCCTCGTAGGCCCTTGCCTATCTGTTTTGGAGAGTGTGAGCTAATTCCAAGTCATTAAGGATTCATTTACACGCCATGGGTATAGACATGTATTCTGTCCTGAATGGCCTTTCCTTGTTTTTTATCCAGGCCAGTAGCAAAGAGTTGAGCTGTGTTCTAAGTCTATGGAGAATGACTCCATGCTTCAGTCCTCTGGCTCCCATGACTAAGAGAGACTCAGTTGCATTATCAGTGGGTTGGGATTTGATCACACTGAACTGAAGTTCTTCAGCTTAGCTTTCTCTCTGGAGTCTATGCCTGTATTGCTAATGTATACCAAACCTCTCTGAGGTGGATTTAGTTGGATAATGTTGACATTACGTGGGAATTTAGAATTTGTTAAGTGACTGGGTTCAAAAGCAGGACTATCTTATACCTTAATAAATGGGTTAAGAATGAATCATTCTCTGAGTATAATCTAATTATTTTTGAGTTACACAGATGTGGTGGTATCTTTACATTTGTGTTTGTGATTTAGATCTGCTGCTGAACTTTTTGAGGCGTATAGCATGGCAGAAATGACATTCAATCCTCCTGTTGAATCTTCAAACCCCAAAATAAAGGTATGGGATATTTTTCATTTTTTTAAAAGAAGAGATAGAAACCAATATATCTCAATAACTCTAACTCCAGTTTGCTTAGTTATTTTATAGGCAGTTTATTTTTATTTTTATTTTTAATGTTTAGGAGTTCATCATAGGATGGATATTTGAGGTTGAAATTCTACAGAGATGGTCATGAAACTGTTTCATTCAATATAGGATATGTCCAAGACGTTACCAAGCATCTGTCATTGTGTTGCATGTGTTGGTGTCAGCTGTTGCCATTTTCAACTTTGTTCACAGGTTGACTTTAGCTTATAGCATAAGTAATTTCTAACTCATACTTTAAATATTTTCCCAGGGTAAAGTTTTACAGGGGGATTCATTTTTGAATGAAGATTTAAATCAACTAATCAAAAGATACTCCAGTGAAGTTGCTACTGAATTGCCTCTGGATTTCACAAAATATTTGAAAACATCACTACACTAGTAGAGGAATGAAGTCAGTGGACTTTCTTGTATACTTGTGTGTGCAGATGTACATAAAGATGAGTTGTTAACTTAGGACTTTCTCTTTTTATACAAGGAAAGCTTCCTAAGAATGACTAGGAAGAGGAGGAAGAATGACCCTTGGCATGGCACGGGGTTCTGCCCCTATTCTGAATATGGCATTTCATCAAGGAGGTCAAAGCCTTTTTTCTCCCCAGTATTTGGAAATTACTTTCTTAATGATGCTGCCTTTTAAAAGCTTCACGTGCATTATAGTTTTTTAAAAAGATCTTTGGACTGGATCTTACTGAAGTGCAGTTGCTATATTAAAATTAGGGCAGAGAGCACAGAAAAATCAAGACCATGAGAAGACATTTAGCTACTTTTTATAACTAAATACTCTTTAAATATTTTCATTGCAATACTGTGGATGGAAATGAGAAGCATTCTAAATTTGAGTTAATATATTTTTATGAAGATTTTTGAGAAAAGAAAAAAATAGCCGGTATTCAGGTTCATTGGCTTTTGCTGGATGATCCACTTAAGTTACCTAATTTGGCCTTTTAAAAAAGGTATTAGTGTTCATTATAGCTACTTTCAAGGAAAGTTTGAATATGATTCTAGTCTCTGAAGTTCTTCACATTTTCTATCATTCCCTGGAGGGTGACTGGGGAAGAATTGCTCTACGGTAGAAGAACCAGGCCCAAGACTTCACCATTCTATTCTAGGGACAAAGGATACTCAATGAGGAGCTTTTTCCCCCCTCTTGGAACAGGTAAAATGCTTTTTCTTCTTAACGTAATTATAAAACAGTATTTTATGTAACAGCTATTCCCATATTCTAAGAGTGGCCTAAGAAATGCGTGTTTCAGTGACTAAGTTACAGATATTCTGTATTGTGAATAGTTGAATAAAGCAGCCATTTGTTTCTGCTTCCTGTTCTTGTGATATGAGAATTTTTTAAAAAAAGCACAGCAGTCCAACTAAAGAGATCTCTTACTGTTTCAAAGTCATAGCAGCCAGTTACTTTACTCTGGAGCTTAGAGCTCTTTTTTTGCATAAAGTAAACTAAAGTGGAAAATTCCTTTACTATTCCAGCAGAGTGAGAGGATATGAGCTTAACAGTGTATGTTAGTCTTTTAGCATATTGTATATGATTTTTAAAAGTGGTTCTGAGGTCACATTTTTAAAGGCTTGATTATTTAATGAGAAAGGTATGATTCAGCATATGAATATTTGCTTTTAGTCCACCTTTTAGATATAAAACAAAGTCCAGGAATGTGATAAATATGTGGATAACCAAAGGGTCTATCCCCATCAGAGCACAAGTGACCAATACATGTCACAAATCATTTATTTTCCAAACATATACAAATACATTTATACTTTAGTTTGGCAGCAGAAACTATACTTCTGGTGAAAAATCAGCTTAAAATAGAAACTCATCAGCTATTTCACAGCTGTATTATGCCTTTAATTTTCTTGTTATACATATGGAGAATCACAGTGGGACCACAAAATTATACATCTATATTTGAGTATCCTATGCGAATTTGAGGAAATATATTTGTGCATTAACTTATATAAGCTTATATTGATTAATTTTATTTTTAGAACTAAATGTAGTTATGAGTAATCACACACACACGCGCACACACACAAACACACAGGCATGCACATATCCTGAGGCTATATTAAGCTACAGCCTTAATTTTTTTTTTAACTAGACAAATAATGAGCACCTACTGTGTGCTTAGCACTATGCTGGCACTTAAGAGTGGGGTGGAAAATAATGAGTGTAAGACATAGCCTCAGTCTTCCATGTTGAGTCAAATCATTCACATAGCGCTTTTGAAAAATGTGACAGTACCCAATTTAGTGTTAGAATTACTTGTGTCAAAAGTTTAGAGACCTATGTCATCTGTAATAGGGAAGGTTTCAGAGGACTGTTTGGTGGCAGGCTTGTGCACAGTATGTTTTGAATCTAAGAGATGTATAAGAATAGGTAGGCCAGGTGCGGTGGCTCACACCTGTAATCCCAGCACTTTGGGAGGCTGAGGCAGGTGGATCATAAGGTCAGGAGTTCAAGACTAGCCTTGCCAATATAGTGAAACCCCATCTCTACTAAAAAAAAGTTAGCTGGACATGGTGGTGCATGCCTGTAGTCCCAGCTACTTGGGAGGCTGAGGCAGGAGAATCGCTTGAACCTGGGAGGTGGAGGTTGTGGTGAGCCGAGATCGTACTACTGCACTCCAGCCTGGGCAGCAGAGTGAGACTCTGCCTCAAAAAAAAAAAAGAATAGCTTGGTAATCATGGAGACTCAGTATGTGTTTCAAAGGGACTCATTTCAGGTATTCCTATGTCAGAATCCATAGCCATCAGCTATGGATTGCTTTTAGGAAGCTGAACATAGAGATGGCAGAGAACGCATAAATTATTAACAGTGGATCATGGGGAATATTGACCCAAGTCTAGACTCTGTGTAAGAGGCAATCTCCCTTTTCTTTCTAACTTTTTTGGGGTCCCAGGTATATCTTTTCTGGCCTCACTACTGATATATAAGCAACTGAAAAGGGGTCAGAGACTTTCACCGTGAGAGCACTTTCCCTGTAGGCTGCCAATATAAGATCAAAGACACCAGCCAGGAAAATCCTACTCTTCTTTATTGGCATGGGAGCATAGATGTGGAGCTTTGTATTTTAGAGTTAATTCAATTTTATTGGGCCAGTAAGCAAGCCCTGATTGCTTTTCAGAATTAAGCAAGGCCTGTGGGTCTCTGGGCAGAGGACAGAAGTCTATAGAGATACTGGAAGAGGAGAGAAGAAAGGAAGGGGAAGATGTAGTTAGCAAAAGGTAAATTGGTACATATCATAGAGGGCCCACTTTCATTAATGAGCTGCCAATGTCTCCAGAGCCATTGAGATGGGTGGCCTTTATGAAAGCAAGTTTGATTAAAAACAAGTAACTTGTAACTCAACTTTTGTTGAGTCTAGACTTCATATTTACTCCCAACTGGAGAATCTGTAAATAACTTTTACTTGCTAACGATGACATGAAAAGAAGCTTTACCCCTCAAAGGGCACTTTCTACCCAGATAGGATCATTACTTCCTACACATTTGGCATCACTGAACAGAGTGACAGAATTCATGCTCCTTTCTCTTCACTTTTAGTGATGCGTCTTAAAATATTGTAATGAACCCAACTTGCATATTTAGATTCTTGTGCACATCAACTTTAATGATAAGAGTTTGCTACCCAGATTTCTGGTAGCCTAAAAAGTGTGAAATGGTAATGGGTATAGTCATAGTGGTTATTTAGGATAATTTCTTTTACTTGGCATACCAATATAGCTGTGTAATTCAGATAAAGCTTTAAATAAAACTTTAATATTTTTGGCCAACATCAGGTTATGCTGGCCATTTGTGTGTAATAGTAGACTAGACTCTTTTTTTTTTTTTGAGATGGAGTCTGCTCTTTCACCCAGGCTGGAGTGCAGTGGCGCAGTCTCCACTCACTGCAACCTCTGCCTCTTGAGTTCAGGCAATTCTCTCCTGCCTCACCCTCCCCAATAGCTGGGATTGTACGTGACCACCACTACGCCCAGCTAATTTTTGTATTTTTAGTAGAGACAGGGTTTCACCATGTTGACCTTGAACTCCTGACCTCAGGTGATCCCACCCACCTCAACCTCCCAAAGTGTTGGGATTATAGGCATGAGCCACCGTGCCCGGCCAACTCTTTACATTTTAAAACAATGTGTTCTTTCTATAATCCCAAAGATCAAATACAATGAAGTATGTACTTGCACCTCAAAATGTGATAAACAACTAAGTTGGGATGCAACCTAGGCAGTAGGCTGAATTCTCTCACTTGCTAAACAATCTGGTCTCAACTTCAGTCTCAGATTTATGTTGTAAAATAGACACCTGTGTTAAAGGTCATGGAGGAGGAGTGGGGCAGCGCTTAGAAAGCATCAGAACCAAATGATAAACCTAAAGAGACCAGTCTTTTCATCTTGTTACTCTGCACAGTTTTCATTTGACCTCTAGCCACTTAGACCAGTAACTCAGTTTTCAACACGTGGTAGGGCAAACTGGTATGTTCACTTATAGAGGCTTGATAAAAAGTGTTTCCGGAATATTTTTTAAATGGAGCAGCATTGTGCATTTGTTACAGACTTATTTGTCTTAAACCTGTACTATTGTATAGATTACATCAAACTGGAATAGCCTGCATTCTGTTGACAAGAAAATAGTAGTTCTTGCCTTAAGGCTTTGACCCAGTAAGAACTTTCAATGACATGAAAGCTGTGTGGTGTATGTTTTTTTTTTTTTTTTTTTTTTTTTGAGACAGTCTTGCTCTGTTGCCAGGCTGGAGTTAGTGGTGCTATCTTGGCTCACTGCAACCTCCACCTCCCAGGTTCAAATGATTCTCCTGCCTCAGCCTCCCGAGTAGCTGGGATTACGGGCACGCGCCACCACGCCCTGCTAATTTTTGTATTTTTAGTCGAGATCGGGATTCACCATGTTGGCCAGGATGGCCTCGTTCTCTGTCCTAATCCGCCCGCCTTGGCCTCCCAAAGTGCTAGAGTTACAGGCGTGAGCCACTGTGCCCAGCCTGTGTGGTGTATTTTTAACACTTCTGTTTTTAGAATATGCAAGAAACACATGGGGATGGTTTTATTTTTATAATTGGTTAAAAAAATTCCTCAAAGTGAAGTTTAGGAATTTTAGTGTTTTGTAATTTGAAGAAGTCTTAAAATTCAGAGGTACCAATGGAAAGATAAAAGTTTGGGTTTTACTTTAGAGGAATACATATTTCATGTTTAAAACTCATAATTTGCTTCATACCAAGAATATGAAGAATCCTTTACACTTACTTGATGGTTTTGTACAGCAAAATTTAAAAATAATTTACATTAAACGGCAAGTATGACTTGGATCAATAGCTCTTCAGTTAATCAGAAATGAAGCGATTTTACTTGAAAGTCTAGCCCATTTCAGATGTTCAGAGCATATATTTTCTTTTTAGAAGTTTGTCTTCAAGTACCGAGAACTACTAATGCTTCTAATCCATGGCAATATCAAGAGCGATGTATAATAAATATATAAGTACAGTGTCAGTACAACCCTTGTAAAATAAATAAATTTACCTTAAACACCAACTCAATCTACTTTTGCTTTAACAAATTGTTAGGTTTCTTGTTAAGACATTGCAATTTAGCAGATATTAAATTATACATCATTCTAATTTTGAAAACCAAAAATGAGTAATCTGTGATTAAGCAATAACCTTTTTTAAAGCAACCCTATTAACTGAATAAGCAATAACCTTAAAAAAAAAAACCCCAATATTATTTCTATATATAAAAAAATCCTAAAGAGTGTACTGTGGTACACAATACAGGAACTAAATTGAATTTTAATGACTCTTACATTATAGGACATATTTACACTTGAAATGCTCCAAAGCTTCCATTCTCAGCCATAAAATGTATGGCTAAACTTCCTTTCTTGTTTTCAGATCTTTGTGCCCCTTGTTCCCAGTTCTCCTAGTTGTGTTGGGAAATTAAGGTCCTTGGGCCAAATCTAGCCTGCCACCTGTTTTTGTATGGCCCCTGAACTAAGAATAGTTTTCACGTTTTTAAATGGTTGGAAAAAAGTCAAAACAAGAATATTTGTGACATGTGAAAAATATATGAAATTCCAATTTCAGTGTCCATAAATAAAGTTTTATTGGAATACAGCCACGTTCCTTCATGTATGTGTTGTCTGTGGCTGCTTTTGCACTACAACAGCAGAATTGGGTGGTTGCAACATATTTTATGGCCCCCAGCCCTAAAATATTTACTATTTGGCCCTTTACAGACAAGCTTGCTGACCCTTGCTCTAAGTCAATTCGTGATGATTTTTCCAACTGCTGACATTTATAAAGTGGCAGTCCCCTAGGCTTCATTGCTTCATTCCTCCGTAAATTGGTTGGTGGCAACTCGCCCTGTGCCATTTTGCTTCTCCTCAGCATGGATCTCACATGTGTGAAGACTTCAGTTCAGAAATCATCAATTTCCAGTTTAAGTCTGATGAAAATAAGTAAATTATATTTTTTTCCACCATGTTCACTCTTTTTCTTGCTGGAAGATCTTCACCTGTAATGTTGTATACAGAGGCTTATTAGAATATTGAAAATGAAGAAACAAACACGGTATAGCAAGGGTTCAGAGTTTTCCAGCCACAGCTCTAGTGGCTAGGTTTGGGGAAGAGACTGTTTCCTCTATACTCACAATGTTAGAACATGATGTTTCTAGGAAGTAGAACATTAGGTTATTTCTGCCTTAGACATATTTCACATTCTTTAGAGAGTTTTCTTTTTTTAAAAAAATCACATTCAAATAAACTGTTCAACTTTAAGGTGGAATTCCTTCAACTAACTACTTCAGATAATAAGATGAATACATTCTTATTTAAAAATTGGTAGATTATTGAAACTTTAAAAGGGATCATTTTAGAACAAATATGAAATACTATGTTCCTAGAAAGTGGCAAAAATACTAAACTTCTTTTATTTTCGCTTGCTCTCCCTCTCGTCTGGCTGGACCTCTGCCTCCAAAGTTCAAGCAATTCTCCTGCCTCAGCCTCCTGCATAGCTGGGACTACAGGAATTTTATATTTTTTGGTAGAGATGGGGCTTCACCACGTTGGCCAGGCTGGTCTCGAACGCCTGACCTCAAAGTGATCCACACACCTCAGCCTCCCACAGTGCTGAGATTACAGACATGAGCCACTGCGCCTGGCCCTAAACCCTAAACCTGTTTTCTTATGAGCCCTTCTTTTCTTCTTTTCTTTTACAAGTGCTCTTTCTTGAAAAGACCATTGTAAAGGAGGTCATAACGTGGGATGTCAATTCACATAGATGCACCAGTGACTTATAAGAGAAGCCTCCCTAGCTTTTGTTTTGTCTTGAGACGAAGTCTCGTTCTGTCGCTAGGCTGCAGTGCAGTGGCGCAATCTCGGCTCACTGCAACCTCCGCCTCTCGGGTTCAAGCGATTCTCCTGCCTCAGCTTCCCAAGTAGCTGGGACTACCAGCATGCACCACCACGCCCAGCTAATTGTTGTGTTTTTAGTAGAGACAGGGTTTCACCATGTTGGCCAGGATGGTCTCAATCTCTTGACCTCGTGATTCGCCTGCCTCGGCCTCCCAAAGTGCTGGGATTACAGGCGTGAGCCACTGCGCCCGGCCGAGCCTTCCCCAGCTTTAAGCAAAGTTGTGAAGTCAACAGAATGATTCTAAATATCTGCTTGCTTAGAAGAAAAAAGAATGTCATGTGAGTCCATTGGTCAGAAAAAATAAATACTTGCTACAGGACAATAGAATCTAAAGGCAATCATCTAAATCACTATCAATCACCCTCCCCTAGTCTCCTAAAATATAAGCAGTTAGCAATGTTCCTTACAGTAGGCATATTATTTTTAAGTCAAATTTCTAATGGAGTTGTATTCTTCTGTACTTAAGAAGTAATCTTGTAGCACATAGAGGGCTCTTTATATGTAGACCAGTATATGACCAATTTGCCAGCTTTAGTGTAATTTCACCTCATTACAGAAGTTACAGAGGCGTGTGTAATATCACACCTATGATTTGATACTAACTGCTGGATATGGAAAGCAATATTTAAAATTTTGACCACTGCAGAGTGTAATATAGGACACCAGTTATTTTAGGAGTTGCTCTTTAAATGTGGAAACATGGTCTCGATGTATTGGGCCTTCTTTTGGGCTGTTGTAAGTCAAATCTGGCTCTGTTAAGAGGCATCACTGAGTTCTTTAATAGTGAGTTTCTGCAGTTTGGCAGTTTTGTATGAGAAGGTCCTCATTGTCATAAAGGCAGATGGTGAAGCTCTGTGACGTAAGCAGCAATGCTTTCACTGTGCTGTTGATCTTGGGAATTTTAAATCTGCGAACTACCATGGAACAGGTGAAAAGCTGGCTTTAATGAACCCTTAGGTTCATTAGGAAACTAAGTGAAAAGAAGAAACATTGGTACCCTCGCATGCTTTTATTCAGGTCTCATGTAAGTAATTTAAGATAAAATGAAGTTTATGTGACTATCAAGCAGTAAACTTACTGCATTTTCAAGATTGAGGCTGTTATGTTATTTTGCTTTCTTTTTAACCATATCCTGGTTGCCAGATTATTGTTTAATTGAGGCAGAAGGAGATGAGGTTGTTGAGGCTACATCAAACCTAAATTAGAACAGCAATAAAACTAGAAATCCAAAAGAATAAAAGCTGGATGATCCATAGAGGCCTTGAAGAATGTTCCTGTCAGTTATTAATAATGAAGACAGTTGTCTGATGAAATAAGGCTGTCATAGTACTTTGAGCAAGTTGACTTCTTGGGACCTTTGCTTATCTACAAAGTAAGAAGGTCTAAAATTACAAAAGCTCAAGTTACATTACATACATATATATATATATATATATATTTATTATTATTATTATTATTTTTTGAGATGGAGTTTCGCTCCTGTTGCCCAGGCTGGAGTGCAATGATGTGATTTCAGTTCACCGCAACCTCCGCCTTCCAAGTTCAAGCGATTCTCCTGCCTCAGCCTCCTGAGTACCGGGGATTACAGGCACACACCACCATGCCCAGCTAATTTTGTATTTTTAGTAGAGACGGGGTTTCGCCATGTTGGTCAGGCTGGTCTTGAACTGACCTCAGGTGATCCACCTGCCTCGGCCTCCCAAAGTGCTGGGATTACAGGCGTGAGCCACCGCGCCCGGCCTCTTTCCTGTTTTCTTTGTAGGCAGTGCTCAGTAGAACATCACGTTACACATATCTTCAGAGTCCTTTTCCTGTTTTAAGGTCCTATGCCTACCTGCCTTCGAGGGGCATCCTCCTGTTGGAAAAGATAAACGACATCGTACTAATTATGCCTTACAAAGTAGTTTAAGTTAAGCCCTGTTCCAGGATGGTGCAATGACTTACTATACCTGGGTTAAACATGCTGCCCTTAGTCACTGTCGGTAATCCATTGTGTCACTGGAGGACAAGCCACCCACAGGTTTCTCCTCCTTGGTTTGGATACTTTCTGAGGTCAAGAGCTGAGAAGGTGATGTAAGTCCTCGGGGCTGTTTAGTTGACTTGGTGAGCTTCTTGAGTTCACTTGCAAAAGAAATGCCTTTCTTTTTGTCTTCTCGAGATGCCTGTGGGAACAAAGAACTTTCCATTGGTATTAGGTTAAACTCAGGTTCCTCAGTCTCATGACCCTATTTCAGAAGAGCGCCTTCCTCTTCTCTCTAGAGCTTTGGAGAGTAGGGCTGAGGAGCTCCCCTCTAGGACTGCTTAACCGCAAGTTCGGCCACATGTTTTTCCATACAGTGAAAACAAAGCCAAACAATTTTCTCCTAACTCCATTCCTTGACTCAGGAAGTTTCTCTTAAATTTCACCAGCTTCCAGATCTGGCTACAGTGTGATTATGCGTATCAGATAACTTATGAACAGAGACAAATAACTTTAAACTTTACCTGCACCTGCTCCTTTAGCTTAAGGATGAATTTTCCTGCACCTTTCCACTTGCTTTGGGCTTGAAACACACACTCCTGATCCAGAAGGACCCGCTGAGAGGACTTGGGTGTGGTAGACTTCTTGTTGGTAGTGTCTTTCACCACCTCTTCCAGAAGCACATAGTCACTCGGATTGGGGTTGCTCAGGATGCTGTAGGAATATTTGGCTTTGCATAAGGTCTGAAAGGTAAGTTATGATCAACTGAATAAAGATACAGAATCTCCAACATTGGCATTCATTCTATATGAAACTTTAAGGTGGAAAAATGGCCCAGAACTAGAGATGAAGGGAATCTTCCAGATCGTCTCATCCAGTTCATTTTGCAGTTGTATACTTGTAGCTTATAATGCAGTTTCCCACATCACCTCATTTAGCTTCCCAATAGTCTATGATTTAGGTATTATCCCGAATTTCAGACGAGGAAGCTTAAACTTAACACCGGTTAAGCAGATTCCAGGATATACACAGCTATAATAGTAACAAAGGTCTGAATCAGATTTTCTGCATGTACCAAAGCTCATAGACATGAAAGTCAGCCTGTGAGGAATAGAATCTTGCTCTTCGGGAGCCTCTCTGCCCCGCTGGGCTATCTCTATCACAGAATCTTGGATGTTGAAAGAATTTTAGAAGTCAACTGATCTCTCTTTTCGTTTAATATAAGAATGTCTTTCATTGATGCATTTATTAATTCATAAAATGTTTAGTGAGGGCCAACTATGCCCCAGATACTGTGCAGTCCTTTTAGGGGAGACAAAGATAAATTAAAGAAACGTAAGTCTGGGCCCTTTGGAATTCAGTCAACTGAATAAGAAGGCTAATATTAACCAAGTTATCATACAATAAGAACAGCAAGTAACCCTTAAGTAATGTTCACCATTTGCTAGGCATTGTATTAAACATCTTACATATACTTAATCTTCAAGGAAAGTACTATTATACTGTCTCCATATTGTCTATGTGTTTCGCTGGAGCCAACGGGAATAGGCTGATGAAATCAGATATGGTAGGGGCATTTACACAAAAGAAATAAATAAGGGCTTTTCTTTTTCTTTCACATTACAAAGAGCTGGTTTACCAGCACACTAACGAAGGCACAGATCTGAGCTCTTACTCCAGGTCTCAGTAAGAAGTAGAGCTGGGATTTGAACCTAACACAGCTTGATCTAGGGTCTGTGCTCTTAATCGTGTTGTACACCTTCAGATAGGTGTTTGATGAATGCCTACCCTAACAAGGCTATGAAGGAAGCAAACTTCTCTGAAACCGTGTAAACTCTCAGAGAAGCATGCTTTAGAGGAGGGGAGAGGATCAGAGTAGGCCTCCCACTTGTCCTCTGTAGGATCCTTGAGAGATAGTCAGTAGGTACTGGCTCAGGTATTTCTGGGACCATGACATTGTCACTGCAGAGCCACTTCCTGAATCCATTATTATCAATGCTCTATAGAGATCCAGACTCACTGTAGACACTAAGTGTCTGCTGAAGGACTGAATTAATATTTCCAAGCTTTAAAAATTTTTAAATTTGTTTTTATTTTAAGACCAGGCTGGAGTAAAGTGGCACGATTTTGGCTCATTGCAACCTCTGCCTCCTGGGCTCAAGCGAACCTCCTGCCGCAGCCTCCTGAGTAGCAGGGACTACAGGTGCATACTACCATGCCTGGCTAATTTCTGTACTTTTTTTTTTTTTTTTTTAGACAAAGTCTAGCTCTTGTTGCCCAGGCTGAAGTACAATGGCGCGATCTTGGCTCACTGTAACCTCTCCCTCCCGGGTTCAAGCAATTCTCCTACCTCCGCCTTCCAAGTAGCTGGGATTACAGGCACCTGCCACCCGGCCCAGCTAGTTTTTGTATTTTTAGTAGAGATGGGGTTTCACCATGTTGGCCAGGCTGGTCTCGAACTCCTGACCTCAGGTGATCCACCCGCCTCAGCCTCCCAAAGTGTTGGGATTACAGGCGTGAGCCACCGTGTCCAGCAATTTTTGTACTTTTTGTAAAGACAGGGTTTCGCCATGTCAGCCATGCTGGTCTCAAATTCATGAGCTCAAGTGATCTGCTCACCTCAGCCTCCCAAACTGCTGGGATTACAGGTGTGAGCCACTGGGTCGGTCATTTTTAAAAATTAGAGACAGGGCCTGACTCTGTCATCCAGGCTGCATAGCTCATTGCAGCCTCCAACTCCTGTGCCCAAGTGATCCTCCTGCCTCAGCCTCCTAAAACTGGGATTACAAGCATGAGCCACCACATGAGGCAATTTCCCAGCCTTAAGAGGCACACACTCCCCTTTGAGGTCCCTGTTGTTCAGGAACTTCACTCATAAAATGAGCCGTCAGTGCACAGATATTTGTTTCAGTAATTTATGCTGAGGAAAGGACTGAGTTGAGGAAGGGAGAGGCTTTTACCTGCTGAATGACATCCTGTGCGGTGCTGACGCGGGGTGCTTTGATGACTGTTCGAGGTTGCTCTGGAGAAACATCATGCACTTGGACAAAGAAACTCTCCTCCTCTGAGCTCAAGATCACCTCTTTGTCATCTTGAACAATGTTTTTCTCTTCTAGGTTCTATGTTTAAAAAAAAATATCAGTAAATAATAGGTTTATGCAGAATAAAGAAAGACACATCTAGCAAAAATCTGAGCTTGTATCTTGGTGATGTAGAAACTTCTTAGCTTAGTATCTCATATACTATGTTGTTATTTCATAAACTGTTCTAAAAGGATATACGTGTCTTCTGAGAGGAAGAAACTACTGTGCTTCTGATGTTGTTGACAGATCCATAACAAGCCAATTTATCTGCTCCTATTAGCTGTGGATTTTTATTTTTTATTTTTTTGAGATGGAGTCTTGCTCTGTTGCCCTGGCTGGAGTGCAGTGGCACGATCTTGGCTCACTGCAGCCTCTGCCTCCTGGGTTCAAGCAGTTCTCCTGCCTCAGCCTCCTGAGTAGCTGGGATTACAGGTGTGTTTAGCTGGGATTACAGGTGTGTGCCACCATGCCTAATTTTTGTGTTTTTAATAGAGACAGGGTTTCACCATGCTGGCCAGGCTGGTCTTGAACTCCTGACCTTGTCATCTGCCCACCTCAGCCTCCCAAAGTGCTGGGATTACAGTGTGAGCCACTGTGCCCAGCCTACCTGTGGATTTTGAGAGTCCCAGTTGACTGTAGATAAATTTGTAGAAAGACAATATACCATTTTGCCAAGTAGCAAAAGCCAAATAAGAACACAGTAAACTGCATTTAAAAGAAAGCCCACCCATTTCCACAGACGTTGAGCATTTCAGAAATGCTAGACATCTGAAATGTAAACCATGAAATTGACAGGTTGGGTGAAGAAAACCGCAGTGACAAGGCTGAATGAATGGCTGGAGGTAAGCCACAATGAAACAAATTTTGACAAAATTCACAGTAATTATGAGAATTAGATTAATTGGCTTTTCACCAAAATTATGTATCTACAGATAGATGTATCTTATTAAAAATTTTCAAACAGTACAGAAGTGTATCAAGAAAAACCAAACTTTTCCCATTCTCATCTTTTCTCCTTCTCCCACCTTAATCTCCACAAAATACCCCACTGTCATTAGGTAATACATCCTTTTAAACATTTGCTGTGGTGGCCGGGCGCGGTGGCTCAAGCCTGTAATCCCAGTACTTTGGGAGGCCGAGGCGGGTGGATCACGAAGTCAGGAGATCGAGACCATCCTGGTTAACATGGTGAAACCCCGTCTCTACTAAAAATACAAAAAACTAGCCGGGCGTGGTGGCGGGGCGCCTGTAGTCCCAGCTACTCGGAGGCTGAGGCAGGAGAATGGCGTAAACCCGGGAGGCGGAGCTTGCAGTGAGCCGAGATCGCGCCACTGCACTCCAGCCTGGGCGACACAGCGAGACTCCGTCTCAAAAAAAAAAAAAAAAAAAAAAATTTGCTGTGGATGTTCAAATGTATTTTTGTGTATGTGACTGTGTAAAGCAACACCCTTGAATTATGTGAATTTAGATATAATGTGATTGTCAAGCAGCTGCTGTTCTTTGTCCACCCCATTTTCAAATGAGGATAACTTAGTTAACTTTTGCAAGAGGGAGACTTAATAAAGGGGAAGGAGAGGCAAAGTGAGTAAACAGTAGTCAGCCTCATCTCAGCAAGTGAAGACTTGGCAGGAAAACCCCCTTATCCCCAGAAATGTAGCCTCATCTCTCCAGACCAGGCTACTGAAATGGTGCTAGCTAACCAGAAGAATCCATGAGTTGCTGTCACTCTCCTGGAAGTTTCAACTAGAATTGTACCCATTGATTAAAGTCAGAATAGATAACTGCCACCAGGTGGCGCCAAAACTGTAACCAGGTCCAGAAAGCACTGGCTCCTGAAGCTTGCCCCAATCATTTAATTACCTTTGCAGTCATGGCCCTTTAGTTACATGATTTTTTGTTAAATAAATAAAGATATATAATCTGTTTTAACTTTTTTCAATGAGTGAAAAAATCCATTTGAATTTTTTCCAATGAATGAATACTCCATTATATAATGGAAGAGAGGGAAGAGACGAGCTATTGTCTCTTTTTGCATTAAATGAGATTGTATCCTATGTATACTGTTTTACAACTTGCTTAATAATATGTCATTGCATTGATCATAATATATTTAACCAGTCAGAGGGCAAGATTTAGAGGTAATTCACATGACATAATTTATAATCTGTGTCCCCCAAACCAGGAGGCAAGAAATCAGAGAAAACCAAAAAGTTGCCACATAAAATGTCCCAACAATGATGCATTAAGCTTTACTTTTAAGAGAGCACCTTTGAGCCTCCCTCAGAGCTTATTTTAAGGTGTTTCTAGCCACATTAGTTGGAAGCCACAGGTTATGAACAAAATAACAATAGCTCTCGCTTATATCCCTTTTTACTAAGCATCGTTGCACACATTGTCTGTCTACATGTTTGACATGAATCTCATGATAATTTCTTTGAGTCAAGTAGGGTAGTTTCTATATAGATTTTACAAATTAGGGCAGTGTGCTTTACAGAAGTTAGGTGGCCTGTTCATTGTGACAGAGTCCTGGTTTACCCAGTTTCAAACCCAGTAACAGAAGAGGACACATTGACCACAGGAAGATGTGGTACCCGACAGCCTGAAAGCCCAGGAGACAAGAAAATTATAAAAGGCAGGCAGGAGAGATCAGAGGTCACAGATAGCAATTGCAGAATTTTCATATGTGGGCAAACCGCTTATATGTCTTATTAGTTCCATGGGATAAAATAAATGGAAATACTTATAGCCCAAATCTATCTCCTCTAGTAGTACCTACCCTCTTGCATTCAGTAAGTACTGAATTCATTTATTCAATCGGCGGATATTATTTGGGTATCACTATGCACCAGGTAAACCTAGATACACTAAATTTATTATCTTTTGAGATATAATATTTCAGTCATTTCAAAAATTTCCTAACAAAGGCATATAAAGGAGAACTTGCCATATTTTACTCATCAGAAAAAAAGCTTGTTAGCTTTCCCTTCTGACTTATGCCCCTTTTTCTTCAAAATGCATTCTTTTACCAGCCTTTTGGAAGCATATTCCTGAGGTCTCTACTGCCTGTTGTCATATACTTTTTTTTTTTTTTTTTTAAAGATGAAGTCTTGCTCTGTCACTCAGGCTGGAATGCAGTGGTGTGATCTTGGCTCACTGCAACCTCTGCCTCCTGGGTTCAAGTGATTCTCCTGCCTCAGCCTCCTGACTAGCTGGGACTACAGGTGCTTGCCACCACGCCTTGCTAATGTTTGTACTTTTAGTAGAGATGGGGTTTCACCACGTTGGCCAGGCTGGTCTCGAACTCCTGACCTCAGGTGATCCACCCGCCTTGGCTTCCCAAAGTGCTGGGATTACAGTCGTGAGCCACTGCACCCAGCTTGTCATACACATTTAAATTGCATTTGGGTGTCCTTCCCCTTCCCAGTTCCTCTGAGCATATAATGAAGCTTCCTGTGACACTCAGCAGCCAGCCCATCTTCTCTCTAGCCCACCCACTGCCTCCTGCTCCTCCCAAGGTGCTGAGTGTGGGTGATCCACAAGGATGGACACAATTTCAGCCTGGGTAGCACAGGATGGCGGAAAGAACACTGACCTGGAAGCCATAGACTTGAATTGTTTCTACTTCTAACCCTGTCATGATTTCACCTCTCTGAATCTATTTCTTTAAGTGTAAAATGGTTTCTGTTATATCATTCAACATACTGTTTGAGGGCTTTCAACACTAAATTGTATGTAAATATGAGGTTTAAAATTTTACTGATTCACTGACACCACTTAGAGGATACTTTTTACATGTAGCTAATTAATAAGGCAAGACAATTTAAGAACAGGAAAAAAATTTAGACATTAAAGATGGCTTCAAAAGTATAGCTAAGCCCTCTGATATTTTATCATAAAGCAATTATTATTAGGGTTGCCTGGTCTCTGTCTTAGCAATTAGTGTGTCTTAATAGGGAGAGAAGGCTGGGGAGACAATTACATTTTTTGCTTAAATGAAGTGTCCTTTCATCATCTTAGGCAAGGTCAGGGAAAGAAGGCAGTGGCTCTGGGCTCTTGAGGTGATGCTAGAGCTCTGTAGAGCTTCAGATCACGTTCACTGTGACTAGAAAGTGAAAAGTAACACATAATGGTGAACATTGGCTATTATCTTCACTGTGCCCTGGCAAGCATGGGCCTGAGGGATCTTCTATCAGGCAAGCACTATCACATGCCCCAAAGGAGCAGATCATGTGCCCAGAACAGGGCTTGGCACATATTAGGTGCTCAATAAATATTTATGTAATCAAATTGTTGAACAGACCCAACTGCTTGATTATCAACACGTCACGAGGCATGATTGTCTATGCTAGAGAAATGACCTTATATGTCATTTTTAAGTTAGTAGCGTTTTCTCTGCTAATTCAGAAAAAAAATAAGTGCTTCATCAATTAAGTCAAATAGGAGCCAATCAGTTTGGAGTCAGCATGGCATTGGTGCACCCTTTCCTTCCTGGGAATGATCATGGGGATCTTAGCACATGTAATACAAATGGCTACTAATTCTGACTCAGGCCAAGAGATTATTCTTACTTTGTATGAAGTTCTGGAATATTTTCAAAGAAATATTATTGTTTTACTTATAAGCACGGAAGCTTCTATTAGCTAAAACTTCAGCAGGCACCAACTGGAAATCAATTGACCCCAAAATAGAAAATACCTGCAGGTTTTGCATTATACAGTAATGTGACGCTTACAACAATGTCTTTCCACACGTAGAAATAAAATACTGATCCATAGCTGATGACATGCATAAGGAATCTTTGCTTCCTTTATCTTATAAGGGATGTTTTTATTTATTTTTAAAATGGAATAGTTTCTTTGCATGAGAAACCTTTTTTTTTTGAGATGGAGTCTTATTCTGTCACCCAGGCTGGAGCACAATGGCACGCTCTCAGCTCTCTGCAACCTCTGCCTCTCGGGTTCAAGCAATTCTCCTGACTCAGCCTCCCTCATGAGCAGCTGGGATCACAGAAGCCTGCCACCACGCCTGGCTAATTTTTGTATTTTTAGTAGAGATGGGGTTTCACCATGTTGGCCAGGCTGGTCTCGAACTCCTGACCTCTAGTGATCCGCCCACCTCGGCCTCCCAAAGTGCTGGGATTACAGGCGTGAGCCACTCTGCCCGGCCTAAGGGATGTTTCTTAGATTGAATTTCTGTACCTTAGAGATAATATTCTGAATATGTGCAGAAGAAGAAAACTGTTCATCCGCATTTACTTAAGAATGTAAACCAAGTTGCAATTAGAAGAAATTCTGAAGGTCAGGGAGGCGGTGAGTGGTAACTGGCTAATCACATAATGAGTTGTTACTGTGTAGGCTGCACCAGACACACTTACTTCCTGCTGGGTTTTGAAGAGAATCCTGCCCACATATCCCTCTTCTGGAAACCAGCTGCTTAAAATTTGCACGATCTCCTCTTCTGGACCAATGGCTCTCTGGAATGGTTGTTTCCTGCATTCATTCTTTTCTTTAGATATAAAATATTTTTCTTCCATCAAAAAATAGTCTGTGGTAACAGGTTTGATGTCTTGTTCAGTTGTCAGAATCTAAAGAAAAAGTGAAGGCAAACTGAGGAGTGAGGAAAAAACTTAAATTCAAAACAAATCGACTTTCATGGTGTTCAGATAGGTTTGCTATGCAATTTATAAGTGAAATTTACTCCAGAGTATTGCATAATTCTTTTTGGAAGATCTAAGAATTCTCTTATGTTCAGAATGGATTGTTTATGTTCACTCCGGGCAACGGCACAACTTATTCATAATCCCCAGACAGCATAACTATTTTTCCCACTGCTGGAATGAGAGCTCCTAGTGAATTAAAAATTTTAGGTTTCTCATTCCATGAACTTAGCCCTTTGTAATCTTGCAACACAGGACTGAGGGCAAATAACCTAGTTTAGTATTTACTAAGACAATCTCTTTTTCTCACATTGGAAATACTCGGTCATCTTCTCATGGAAGGTTTGTAGGGCGAGGTTCTCATGTGGTCTAAGTTCCTGGGAATTCTTCTTTAAATAAACTGACAGTGTGCTTAAAGCGCTTGTTTTCTTTGTTGGCTATATGCGGTCAAACAGGACAGCTGAGACAAAGCTCTGGAACCAGACAGACCTGAGTCTGAGGTCGTCCTTTAATACTTGTTAGCTATGAATTATTGGGTAAAATACTTAATCCCTTGGAGGCCGTTTTCCAGTCTACACAATGGAAATAGTAGTAGTAGCAATCTTAATTTTGTTTTATGGTTGAAGCATAAATCATAACATGGGTATGTTATGAGAACTCAATAGATGAGCCATCATTATAGTTACTTTCTTTTTTTTTTTTTGGAGACAGAGTCTCCCTCTGTCGCCCAGGCTGGAGTGCAGTGGCGCAATCTTGGCTCACTGCAACCTCTGCCTCCAGGCTCAAGTGATTCTCGTGCCTCAGCCTCCTGAGTAGCTGGGATTACAGGCGTGCACCATCATGCCTGGCTAATTTTTGTAGTTTTAGTGGAGACGGGGTTTCACCATGTTGGCCAGGCTGGTCTCAAATTCCTGACCTCAAGTGATCTGCCTGCCTCAGTCTCCCAAAGTGCTGGGATTACAGGCATTATAGTTTTACCAATGTATTCTTTCTCACTCATATTGTACAGGTTACTACAAAAGGCTGAACTTGAAGGGAGTAAAGGTCAGTCGCAGCAAAGAAACTCCCTTGGTTGCCTTCCTGTGAGAAGTAGCTTGGTAATGAGAGAAAACTGCCACCATCTGGCCTGGATTAAGCAAACACCCTTCTCCTCAGGCCCCTGCCAATAAGGCAAAGCCCAGAGTGAACACATCTCGCCAGGAGGAAAAGCAGAATGTGATGGATTGAGGGCGGTGGAAGTGAAGGTTCTCAGGAAGACTCAAATCTCTCTGCCCCAGCCCTTGGTCTATAATGGATGCAATGCTGTTGACTCAAAAGGGGGCCAAGGCAAATACTGCAGGGATAATTCAGGATGTAAAGCTTCTGGACCACCTCCACAAGAGGGCCAGCATCACCCCCTGCTCAGTCCTGCTTTACATCTGTGTGCTGATTTGCATGGGTGACAATAAAGCAATGGACTGCTATGGGTGGCTCTTGGAAAGTTTTCTTTTACTTTACAAAACTTCAGCAGTGCTTTGTGATAGTGGACACTGAAGTACATGGACTGATGTATTAAAACAAAACCAAAACCGTTGGCAATAGCTTCTGTTTGATAATCTATGAAATGTGACATCTGAGCTGTTTTCTCTATTTAAGTCAGTTATAAAATGTTGGACAGAACATTAGCCTGTCTAGAGATGTGCCCTTAAAGGACAGAGCCATTTATTAACACTTATTGTTTGTAATTGTTCAGTTGGTTTTTAATTCCTCCAAATGTTACAATCCCAGCCACATTTCATCATACACCCTAACTTCAGAGGGAGCTCAAGGGCCATTCCCTTGGTCATTGCTTCCTTTAGTCTACCCCTATTCAGGAGAAGGAATTCTTTTCTTTTTTTTTGAGACGGAGTCTCGCGCTGTGTCACCCAGGCTGGAGTGCAGTGGCGCGATCTCGGCTCACTGCAAGCTCCGCCTCCCAGGTTCACGCCATTCTCCTGCCTCAGCCTCCGAGTAGCTGGGACTACAGGCGCCTGCCACCACGCCCGGCTAGTTTTTTTTGTATTTTTAGTAGAGACGGGGTTTCACCATGTTAGCCAGGATGGTCTTGATCTCCTGACCTCGTGATCCACCCGCCTCGGCCTCCCAAAGTGCTGGGATTACAGGCTTGAGCCACTGCGCCCAGCCAGGAATTCTTTTTTATGTTTTTGAAGCAGAGTCTCGCTCTGTCACCCAGGCTGGAATGCCGTGGTACGATCTTGGCTCACTGCAACCTCTGCCTCCCAGGTTCAAATGATTCTCCTGCCTCAGCTTCCCAAGTAGCTGGGACGACAGATGTGCACCACCACACCTAATATTTGTATTTTTAGTAGAGATGGGGTTTCACCATGTTGGCCAGGATGGTCTCCATGTCTTGACCTCGTGATCCACCTGCCTCAGCCTCCCAAAGTGCTGGGATTACAGGCGTGAGCCACCCCGCCTGGCCTCTGCCTATTCTTTATGCCTTTCCCTGCTAGTCTTTAGTAACAAGTGCCGCTGCGCCCGGCCGCACCGAGAAGGAATTCTGAAATGGGTTAAGGATAAAATCATCTGCAAGGATTTTAGGTCACCGTACCAAGCAAGGGTAGAGCTTCTAGTGTGGAAAAAAAAAAAGGA
This sequence comes from Macaca thibetana thibetana, assembly GCF_024542745.1. Taxonomy (NCBI): domain Eukaryota; kingdom Metazoa; phylum Chordata; class Mammalia; order Primates; family Cercopithecidae; genus Macaca; species Macaca thibetana. Next base: position 90,158,836 of record NC_065586.1, on the reverse strand, counting down.
ATTACGCATGGGTCCTGTCTCGCCCTTTGGAGGACATGCCCCTCCCTCTTTAGATGCTGCTCCGTGTCCCTGGCTCTCACTCTTAGAAGTCCCCCCATGGATGGGGACCCCAAAGATCCTTTGGAGGGGGATCTAGGGCAGAGGTGGCACAGCGTAAGGAGGCTTAGGCCAGTTCTGCTACAGGGCTTGGGTTAACAGGCTTCAGGGTCTCCATGCCTCTTGCTACCACCAAAAGGAGAGGACCTCAAATGCCAAGGTCAGGTGCCAGGGGAGGGGAGCAAGGCGGCTGCTCCACATGCAAAGGAAGGCCTTAGGCCGGAGGGGCAGGAAATGTCTTCTTGGCCCATGTGGCCCATCCTGAAGCTCTAAGAATTCGATTCAACTCCTCGGATGACAAGAAGATTCCATTCACCTAATGTGCAAATTCTCACTGATTACTAATCTCTGCGTGAAGAAGGAAGACTAGGCCATGTCCAGGCTTAGGGCGAAAGCGTATATATGGTTGGAAGGCCACTCATTCTGGTCTTTACCATTCTAGAGCCTAGTATTTTATATAGCTTAAGAATAATTAAAAAATCTTCTCTACAGGTTAAGGTAGTTTGTCTAGTGGTACCAAGATTCATCAGATGATTCTTGGAGAGGATCTCGACGTTGAACAACACATTTCCAAATAATCAAAAGGCATATCATCAACATGGACTTTTGCGCATTTATGTGCATCTGTATGTGTTTACACACACAGGCATTTATACACACACGTACATCCATACATCTTAGATTTTGCATTCTCTCAACCATGGCTCAGGGGACTTACTTGCTGCAGAAGCTGCTTTGCCTTGGTGCCTCCATTAATAGTGAAAACAGTAAAGGGCTCTGGCCCTGGGACCCCATGCACCGTGACTCTGTGAGTCTGCAAACATTTTCTTTCTTCTGTAGTAAACATCTGTCAAGAAGATCACATGGCTGATCATTCATCCTTAATCACATATTTCTAAGCTCTATTTGATACAGAAGTGCTAGTACTTAGAAGTATGGATAGCAACATATAAATGCAAAAGATGAGAGTCCATTTGTAGCCCAGTGCATCTTAATGTGGTAGAAGGGGCAATGCTACCTCTTCCTCAATCATTTAGTGAGGGTATTTCATAAGCATATCACCAAAATATCAATTTATTTTAAATTATGGTATATCTTTCCATCACAATTAGAGGCTGATATTATCTGAAATGTACATTAGTTCTTTCTTATTAACTGATGTTCCACAGTATCTATTGAGTTCCATCTCTCTTCAGGGTACTGGGCTAGAAATTTGGATGATAATAATGAAATGTTCTGCCCTTACAGAGTACACCATTCAGGCACACGAATCATTATAATGCAAAAATATATCTGTTAGAAAGAGCTGGGTAAGTACGTAACTTAATTCTTTGGGCATTTTGTGTATTAAGATATATTCATTCATTCAAAATAAGTAATTTGTGGAAGGCTTATAGTGAATCAGACATTATGCCTGTCCCTAGAAAATCAGTGGCAAATGGGACACTATCCCTGCCAAGGGCTTCCAGGTGAATGAGACAGCTAGAGGGAAATGTAGGCAGTTGTAAGGAGCACGGCACATTCCTTGCAAACCCAGAGGAAGTGGCCTAGAAGAGGTCTGGGAGAAACCAGGGAGGGCTTTCTGAAAACGGTATCTGAACCAAATCTTGAAAGACATAGTGTAATTTAGCAGATGAAGAATGAGACGAGAGAACCCCAAATCGATGTAACGTGTACAAAGACTTAGAAGTGGCCTACAGCAGGGCATTCTGGGAACATCAAGTTCTACAACTAACTTGGAGGGAGAAAGGCTGGGGATGTACGCAAAAGCACAGCCACTCAGGGCTTCGCCTAACTGGCGAAAATTTAGACTGAAACTGGCAAAATGAGGATCTGAGGGCTGAAGTGTATTTTTAGCATGTACTTTATTTTTATTTGGGGTGGGGAGGAGAGGTTAACTTTGTTATGCTTGTACAATGCAATTTTTAAAAAATCAGTTTTACTGAAGTATAATTGTCATACTATAAAATGCACACATTCTAATTGTATCATTTAGCGCACTATACTATTAATTAAAAAGATTAAATAGTTGCCAACATTTACAAAACCCCAGATGTCCTGATTCTCTTGAAAAACCAAAAGATCTGACGACATCACAAGGCAACAAGCAGCTAGATCTGAGAGCTAGGTGACAGCTGCCCCTCTAAATGACCCAGGAGCTCTCTGCTTTCTAAGAGTCTGTGCTCAGCCCAGGTCCATGCCTGCACATCATCTTCTTGGGACCCTCCTGGCATGTGAATTTGTGACTTCTGGTATAAACTATACCCTGAAAGCAACAGAGAACTGATGGAGGGTTTTTCACAGAGGAGAGACACGATCATATTTAGATAGATCTGTTTGGGAGGCCCTAGATGCAGACAGACAGAGGGGGCAAACCCGGAGGAAATGAGACCAATTAGGAAGACTCTACCACAAGCCAGGTGAGAATGAACCAGGGCCAAGGCAATAAGGACAGACCAAGATGAATGGATGTGAAAGACACTAAGGAAATAGAATGATCAAGTCTTAAACGGGGAAGAAGGCCAGGATGACCTACAGTTATTGGCTTCAGCAATGGAGAGTGATGCTCTCCATGGTCAAATGCATATTTACCAAGCATATATCCATATATGGCTGCCCAGGAGCCCCAAGGATGGCAAGGTGTGATATCACAAAAAAATACATATTTGGTCTTTGTCCCCAGTTCTTGGCACACAGCTCCTAAAACCTTTGAAATCTCTGGAGTGAAAAGAGTGTCTTTTGTTGCTACTGAGATGACTGGTGGCTGAGAAAGACCAAGGCATGATTAGAGGGGTGGAACCCTCAGCCCTGCTGCCAGACCTCAAGGAGGGGAGGGGGCTGAAGACTGAACTAATCACCAGTGGCCAGTGATTGAACCAATCATGCCTAGGTCATGAAACCTCCATAAAAACCCTAAATGATGGGGTTCCGAGAGCTTTCAGGTTGCTGAATGCATCAAGGTTCTGGGAGGGTGGCCTGGAGAGGACACGGAAGCTCTGCACTCCTCCTCCCATACCTTGTTCTGTGCATCCTTCCATGAGGCTGCTCCTGAGGTGCATCTGTTCTGATCAACTGGTGATAATAAGCAAAGCACTCTCATGAGTTCTGTGTCATTCTAGCCAATTATTGAATCTGAGGATTTATAGGGATCCTCTGAATTTATAGCTGTTTGGTCAGAAGTCCTGGTGACAACCTGGGACTTGTGACTGGCATCTGAAGTAGGAGTAGTCTTGTGGGACTGAGCCCTCAACGTGTGGGATCTGACACCAACTCTAGATGGATAGTGTTAGAATTGAACTGAAATGTAGGACACCCAGCTGTTGTCAGAGAGTTGGAAAAGACACCACATTTTTGGTGTCAGAAGTGTTGTGAGAAAAAACAGCTCATCTGTGGCATCTGTGGAATCTTCAGCTGTAACAGATATTGAGGTCACCCAGCTTAGAACTGGGTATTTGGCCCTGCTCTGCCTTTCTGAAAGCATCTTATTCCTGCTCTTTGTACCAAGCGGCCCTGCCCTTCTTGTCAATCCTCTGCACAAGGTGGAAGCCACACCTCCCTCCACGTTGGCCAAAGTGCTGTTCTAAACCTTGGACACATGGTGCAATCACCTGATGATCCTTAAAAAAACTGATGCCTGGGGCCCACTGCAGAGACGCTGGTTTAACTGGTGCGGGGCGTGGCCTGTGCACATGGAGTTTTTAAAGCTCCCCAGGGGATACAAATACACATTCAAGGTTGCTGTGGAGTGAAGAAGGGAAACAGGAGGAACACCTAAGCAAACAAGGGCAGGGACAGTGGGAGTCAAAACTGATAGTGGTGAGGGCAAAAGAAGGGCAGAGAAGAAAGCAGAAAGTAGCAGTGGAAGCTGTCATGGCCAGTGCCATTGTGAGCACAGAAGGTGCCTTTCCAAAGATTGTTAGGACTATGTTGAGTCTGAGATTGACACAAAAGTAATCACGTTGTTAAACATGTAATGGGGGTAACCAATGGACACACTTTTAAAATGTATGTTTAATTTAAAGAAGCAGCATAATGGAATTAGCCAGTTAATTAAAGTAGTTGTTTTAAATATACCTTTTTAGAGACAGGATCTCATTCTGTTGTCCATGCTGGAGTACAGTGGTATGGTCATAGCTCACTGTAGCCTCAAACTCCTGGGCTCAAGCAGTCCTCCTGCCTCAGCCTCCCAGGTAGCTGGGACTACAGGTGCTTGACACTATGCCCAGTTGAAACACTTTTTTTTTTTTTTTTTTTTTAATAGAGATGGGGTCTTTCCCAAGCTGATCTTGAACTCCTGGACTCAAGCTATCCTTCTGCCTTGGCCTCCCAAAGTGTTGGGATTAGAGGCATGAGCCGCTGCACTCAGCCCAGTTTCTTACCTAACTAAACCATCCTGCATTAGTGAGGGGGCCCTGGTCTAAGTGTCTTCAAACTTTAGTGGGCACTGAGTTTCCGTGGGGCACTTGTTAAAATGCAGATTCTGGTCAGGTGCGGTAGCTCATGCCTGTAATCCCAGCATTTTGGGAGGCCAAGGCGGGAGGATCACTTGAGTCCAGGAGTTTAAAACCAACCTGGGCAATATAGTGAGACCCCATCTCTACAGAAGAAGAAATTAGCTGGGCATAGTGGCACACGCCTGTGGTCCCATCTACTCAGGAGGCTGAGGTGGGAGAATAGATTGAGCCAGGAAGGTCGAGGCTGCAGTGAGCTAGGATGGCACCACTGCACTCCAACCTGGGTGACAGAGTGACACTGGGCGACAGAGACACACTGTCTCTGGAAAAAAAAAAAAAAGCAGATTCTGCAACTGTGGCACTTTCTACAGTGTCCTTCTTCCATTCTCAAGGGTGCAGATTCTGCATCCCCCAAGCACTGAGGTGCAAGTTATGCGTCGCCAGCGGAGCCTATTGCTCTCTCCAGCCTTGCTCTGCCTGTGACATTTGCCCCTGGACTGCTGAAGGAGCAAAAGATTTTCCTGGTTTAACCTAAAGTTTCTAGAAGTATTGGAAATGCTTCCTACTAGGCTTTGCTTAATAAACCTCTTCCCCACTTTATTGTATTTGGCTCACTTCTCTGATAGACACTATAATACATGGGCTTTGTTACTAGAACTTGGGTGTAAATCCTGGACTGCTGCTTGCTAGCTGTGTGCCCTCAGATGTACTGAGCTCTACCTTCCTCATCTGTAAAATGGAGATGATACTAATAGCTACTGCCTGACGTTATTGAGAGGACTGAGTTAGTATATATATAAAGCGCTTGCTAAGTGCCAAGTGTCAGCCATTACTGTTATTAATTTCCATAGCTACCTAATTCATAACTCACACCAACCACTTTGCTGAGCCACAAAAAGCCCACCTTCAGTGTAGCAATCCCCATAAATATGCTGAGTGAAACAGAACTTCATTACCGAAGAGGCTGACATGGGACTGCCAGAGGAATTTTCTTCCATCCTTCTGCTGTTAATGAATAAACTAGAGATCTCCAAGACTTCATTGTGAAGGTTTCGCAGCTGAAGATGTCGATAGCCTGGAGTAATACAGAATTGGCAAAAGCTTGTTAACCATGCGCTACTGAAAAGAAGATGCTCCTGGAGGTCAGTAAATGACAGGTAGAAAGAAGACCTTAAAATGGGCAGGGATGGCAACAGGCTTGCAACCAACAGGCGCCTTTTCGCCAGGAGAGTGCTGCCCCCTGAGCTACCAAATGGCAATTAATTTGTTCAAGTACTGTTTCCAACTTAGACTCAAACAGAAAACCTTAAACTCAGACAAAACCTGATCTAGTAGGAAAACCTGATCACTAACAGTCCCTGTTCGAATGTTCTACCTTAGAGCAGCTTTAGTGATAACAGAATATTCCCACCATGGGAGATTGGTTATAAATTACGGTATGACTGTAAGTGTAAGTATAAAATGGAATAATACACAACTGGTAAAAGTGGTAATGTACATGTATAGTTATTAACATGAACGGTTGCTCACTATATACATTAGTAAGTGAAAACCAGTAAGTTACAAAACATGAAGATTAGTAGAAAGCCTATTTGTTAAAAATATATCTGTATGCTCATATGTTATATACATGGGAGGAGAAACAAAGCCTGCAAGACTTACACACCAAAAGTGACTGTGTTGGAGAGATGGAAAAATGGATAATTAAAAATAATTGTTTTTGTTTCTATGTACTTTCTCACATTTCTGTAATAACAGTTATGGGTGTCCCCCTGACCCCATACTCCCCATTCCTGTGTAGAAGTCCTAACCCTCAGTACCTCTGAATGTGGCTATATTTGAAGAGAAGGCCTTTAAGGAGGTAATCAAGTTAAAATGGGGTCCTTCAGGTGGGCCTTAATCCAGTGGGACTGGTGTCCTTATGAGAAGAGGGGATTAGGACACAGACAACACAGAGGGCTGACTGTGTGAGCACACAGTGAGCAGGTGACCATCTGCAAGCCAAGGGGAGACACCCCAGAAGAAACCAATCCTGCCAACACCCTGATCTAGACTTCCAGCCTTAAGACTGTGAGGAAATACATTCCTGTGGTTCAAGCCACCTAGTCTGTGGTATTGACTAATTAAATGACCACAGGCTACTTGCACAGAGAAGAGAAACAGGAAAAGAACACAAAGTAGGAAACTGTAATGTGTTTGTGAGCTCCGAGGATGGCAGCTTGAGTGTGGCTGGGAGAGGAAGTGCGTACTTAGAACATTGGTGCTCAAAGGAGACCATCAGAGCCAGCGCACCTGGGAGCATGTTAGAAAGGGAAACTGTCAATCGCGCCACTGCACTCCAGCCTGGGCGACAGAGCCAGACTCCATCTCAAAAACAAAACAAAATAAAACAAAACAAAACAAAAAAATGATGCACAGGCTGAAATTTATCAGAGTGCCACAGCAAAGCCAATCCACAAGCCAACAGCTCTAGCCTTTGCCCAGAATTCTTCATTACCCTCTTCCTGCACCTGAAAACCAGTCCCAGCTTCCAAAACTGGACTTCTGCCAGGCACCGACTCCAACCACGCGGTCACTTAGGCCACCACCACACCCGAGCCCTCCGACATCTCTGTTTCGTCTCCTTATTTCAATCCCTGCTTTCAAACTGCCAGCAGCGCTGTGGGTAGTATTTAGGAAGAAAACTGTGGAAATGTGAGTGCAACAACCACTGCTCCCAACATCAGCAGGCGTGGGTGAGGCTGCACTTTACAAGGGATATTGTTAATAACCGCAGATTCTTAAAAAATGTAAAAGAAAAATTTCTTTTGAGACGTGCTTCAAAAGTGCTCCAATCTGTATTTCCTTTTGCTTCTTATTTCAACTTCTTTATAGGAAAATGTCAAACACAAAAGAAGAGAGAAGAGTATAAGGAAATTCTGGCATCCATCGTCAAGCTACAACAATGATTAACATTTGGACAATTTTATTCTACCTCGTTTTAAAGCTTTCAGTGGAATGATTCTCTGAGCAGTTACCGCTGAACTGTTGTTTTCCACAACTGCAAAACGAAGAAATACAAGATCTTCGAAGTGAACGCGGAACAGAAACTGCTCGTTCCACATGGGGTTCAGGGTGTTTCGATGGATGGGCTTTGTGCGGAAATGGCAGCTGTCCAGAGGCATGCCCAGGACGTCGACTTCAATGCACGGGCTTCCCGTGCTGTTACTGGGGCACACATTCTGACCAGAGACAATCTAGAGTGAGGGAGACAAAAGGGATCAAAGTCACTGAGGATAAAAACGAAAGACAACCTCTATACCTCACCGCTTCCCTCTGCAAAGGAATCCCAAGAACACTGGAATGGACAAAGTGAATGATGAATAAAACTGTTTAAAAAGTAAGTGATTGTAGGGCCGGGAGCAGTGGCTCACGCCTGTAATCCCAGCACTTTGGGAGGCTGAGGTGAGCAGATCACGAGGTCAGGAGATCGAGACCATCCTGGCCAACTTGGTAAAACCCCATCTCTACTAAAATACAAAATATTAGCTGGGCATGGTGGTGCGCGCCTGTAGTCCCAGCTATTAGGGAGGCTGAGGCAGGGGAATCGCTTGAACCCAGGAAGCAGAGGTTGCAGTGAGCTGAGATCACACCACTGCACTCCAGCCTGGTGACAGAGCAAGACTCCATCTCAAAAAAAAAAAAAAAAAAAAAAAAAAGTAAGTGATTGTAACTGGGTAATCACATGACTGGAGTCATGTGAAAAGCCTATTTTGTCAACATCATTCACTTAACTGTAACCTTTCAACTATCAAAATGTTCAACTATCTTAAAAAACCAAACAAGATGAAGTTAAATTTCTCACAAAAGACGACTTTACTCAATATAATAATAAATTTGTTACTAATATTCTGTTCAAAATGTCATAGGAATATGTTTCATAACTTCAAAACCATTTTCTTGATCAGTTTCATTTTGGAGCAAGTTGCAGACATGTTAGGAATTAATTCACAGCTTTCTGTAAACAGATGAAACTACCCTCGCCCCTAGCTAAAAAAAAAAACGAAAACAAATAGGAAAGGGGCTTCTGTCCTGCTGTCTTAGGGAAAGAGAAAAAGCAGTTTGGGTGGTAGGAAAGTCTGTGAATGGGGTTATCCCAGGGGTTTGGGGGTGTCGTACTTGGAGGGCTGCCTGGCATTCTTCCTGTGGAGGGAGAGAGACAAGATCTAAAGGTGGAAAGAGATGACCAGGTCTCTGTTGTTGTTTTGTTTTGTTGAAACAGTGTCTCACTCTGTCACCCAGGCTGGAGTGCAGTGGTGTAATCTTGGCTCATTGCAACCTCTGCTTTCTGGACTCAAGTGATTCTCCAGCCTCAGACTCCCGAATAGCTGGGACTACAGGCATGAGCCACCATGCCTGGCTAATTTTTTTTGTTATTTTTTGTAGAAACAGGGTTTCACCATGTTGCCCCGGCTGGTCTCAAACTCTTGAGCTCAAAGCGATCTACCCACCTGGGCCTCCCAAATTGTTGGGATTACAGGTGTGAGCAATCACACCTGGCCAGGTCTCTGTTTTTAAGAAGAGCCTATGGAGTTTTGACAGTAAGTTAATTAGGTGAAAAGGAATAAGGAAAGGCCCATGAATGATAAAGGTTAAATTATAACGAGGAAATATACTTAATTGTATTTATATATTGACGCAAGTTTGTCTGATCTTAGAGCTTTGGAGCTTAACATGAGCTGATCTAACAAAAAGCGCAACTTTCATAGGCTATACTCATAGTTATGATTCTGTGGGCCCTGGAAGACAGAGTTACCATCATCAGTACATCAGGTGAAGCAGGGACCTCATAAGTCCTGCTCCTGGGCTCTGGCAAACACAGTGTCTGGCAACAGCTTGCCTAGCCATAGCTACTGCTTCCTGGGAGATAAATACATTATTCTGGGAACTAAATCTGTATGACCAAAATTGTGACATGACAGCTTTCCAATGCCTTGAATTCAAAACCAGTTCATTTTCAGAAAGGCTTAAAGCCAACCTTAAGTTCTTTCTCTAGGGGCTGTACTTACAGTTAAAGAATAGACTACAGGATCCATGCTGTCCAAATCTCTTTCCAGTGGAGAAAACTTCTGATACATCGGGCAGTTCTTGTCCCACAGAACTGGAGGTTTCAAAACATAACCACAACCACCATTTGCCTCAAACATTGCCGCATTTAAATGTAAAGGGAGATCTGTAAAACAACAACAACAAAAAGCCAATATAGCATGTTACTTTGTCACTTAAGTATCATCTAATAAATTTAAAGTTCAAAAGAACTTTGCATCAATTTTCCCTAAGCTCCAGCATGAAAAAGAGATAATCACCCATTCGTCCCACAGATTGATAAATGCCTACTATATGCCAAGTTGTGTGAGGCATCAGATACAGCAGGTAATAAGAGAAAAATTCCTGTCTCTCTGGGGCTTACAGTCTATGGATTGCCCTGTGTTGCCACTCCAAACTAGGTTCCACCACTTAAAAGCGCCTTTGCAAATATTTGCTACATCTGTCTGAAAAATCTTGTGAAATACAGTTGGCCATGGGGGATTGGTTGCAGGACGAGAAGGTACCAAGGTCCACAGATGCTCAGGTCTGTGATATAGATGGTGTAGAATTTGCATTATAACCTATACCATCCTTCTGTACACTTTTTCTTTTTTTTCCCCTGGGAGCATAGATTCAAGTTGCCCTGAATGTATGCTCCCTCTTCTGTATACTTAAAATCATCTCTAGATTACTTATAATACCTAATCCAATGTAAATGCTTCGTAAATGGTTGCCATACTGTATTGTTTAGGGGAAAAAAAAACAACGAAACAAGGCTGTATATGTTCAGTGCAGATGCGACCATTCATTTTTCTAATGAATATTTTCAATCCACAGCTGGTTGAATCCACAGATGTGGAACCCAAGGATATGGAGGGGCAACTGTACCTTATTTGATACTAAATTTTAGAAAGGAATAATGGCTTATCTCTAAACCATGCAGACAATTGTATGGACAATTCTTGCTATTTCAAATGTAAGATAAGAATCTTAATTATACAAGAAAGAATAGGAGAATAGACAGAAAAACATGCTTTTCCTTGAAATCTTAATTTCATCCCATAAATTACAATACATCTACTTCTTTTTAAAAAATTGTAAACATGGAAAAAAAATCACATCTGATTCACATCATGTCCACAATCCCCTCAGTCATAAACGTCAGGAACCTTCACAGAAGCTTTGAGTTTTGTGTTGCCAAATTTTATTTGGCACAGTACTTTGATGAACAATTGGATTCCTGCACTGTTTCTAGGCTCTTACTCAAATGCTCACCTGATGGCACAAGTCTGTATAAAAGTTACCCAAATGAGCAAAAAGTTGATGAGACGCACCTGATGAATATTCCCTCTGATAGATTCCTTCCACGTGCAAGAATGAACTTTGTACATGGACCACATCAAGGCAAAGTTCAGTAAGCACCTTGGGGCAATGAAAAGTTGGCCTCTACTTGTCTCGTCTGTAAAATGTTTCCATGTCTGTGGGGTTGGCCAGTATTGTGTTCAGGAATTCCTGGTGTAAGGTGTCTTAGACATATGAAAGCTCCTTATCTGTAAAATGAGTGCAGAGGACCTCATCTCTCAGGCCCCTGCCAGTCCTGATGTGACTGGTTCATTGTGGCCATGCTGCCTCACCTGCACTGGGAGAAAATTCTCTTCTTAGGCTACTTCGTGACAGAGGAACACAGACATGGTGAGGGTAGCAAAGAGGGTGAAGCCAACTAGCTCATATGGGGTGGGTAAAGGTGAAATGGATACATAGTACTAACAACAGCAATGGCAGCTCACACTCTGCACTCTTACTAAGGACCAGACACCATTCTAAGCACGTTATATGTATCAGGTATCTCCCAATAATCTATGAAGCAGATCCTTTTAGTATCTCCATTTTTATGGATGAGGAAACTGAAGCACAAAAAGCGAAAACACCCAAGGAACATAACTAGTAAGTGGTGGACATTATAAATCGAGCCCAGATGGCCTAACCCATTGTTCCCATTCTTAACTACTGAGCCATATAATGTACATCTTATAGGGGTGTGGATACAGTAAATGAGATTTGGCATATACAAGGTGCTCAATAAACAGTAACTATATTTTTCTGTGATCATGACATCAATCTCAAGTGATTTCAGTAGCACCGTGTCTATCCTAATAGTTTTCCAAAACTTTAAAGCTGTAAAGCCAAAACTCTAAAGCTATTATTAAAACTTTGAAGCTTTTAAAAAATTATTTTATTTTGCTGTTTTAACTTCAGGGGTACATATGCAGGATGTGCAGGTTTGTTACATAGGTAAACATGTGCCATGGTGGTTTGCTGCACCTATCAACTCATTCCCTAAGTATTAAGCCCGGCATGCATCAGCTCTTTCCCCTAATGCTCAGTTTCTTAACTGAAATCTAACTTGGTGGCCTAACATGTAAAAGAGATCCACGTAGAGCCACACAGTTTGAAATGAAGGTAGGACCTCAAATCTAGCCCTCTTACTGTCCCCTGGACATGGTCCCAGAACTTCATCTGGGGCTATAGTTTAAAAATCATCATTCCAACCAAGTGAAAGAGTATGCACAAATCAGTGTAACCCTGCTACACCTCTGAAACAATGCACATAGTGATAGATCAAGCATACCATTGCCTTGATGGTCTTCTACTCATTAAAATACTCTGCATTATGTAGACACCATTCACATAATGTTTATCCTTATATATGAGGACTGGAAAAGTCTGTCATTCAAAAAAGCTTAATAAATTCTTTAAAAAAAGAGGTTTTTCTTTTGACTAGGGTTGCATGTTTACACATGGTAAGGTACTGTTCTGCCTCAGATGCAAAGAACTTAGAGGGTCTGTTGCCAGCAATAACCAGGGGTTTGCATACCAGCCTCAGGTCAGTTTCTAAACTCAAGAGTTGGTTTTATTGAGTATTGATCTGGGAAACTCCTAGTTCCAGATCACTTCAGACCTCCTTGGAGTTGATGGAACCAGCAGAAAGCTTGGGAAGGGATGGCCCTAAGTCCACGGACACCCACTTGGAACATTAGAATCCTCTGAAATCCAGGAAGTCGCAGAGCAGAAGATCCATGAAACCTCTTGGGAGGTTGGCCCTGGGAGGGTTTCTCTGCTATTTGGTTGGGATGCTTCATGGAAAATCAAGCACTTCCTAGCCTGGAAATTCTTTTCAACAATTGAAAAATGATGCTTCAGTTGTTGACTCTTATCAATCTATTGGATCTATCTATCTATCTATATTTCTTTTTCTTTTTTTTTTGAGATAGTGTCTCGCTTTGTCGCCCAGGCTGGAGTGCAGTGGTGCGATCTCGGCTCACTGCAATCTTTGCCTCCTGGGTTCAAGCGATTCTTTTGCCTTAGCCTCCTGAGTAGCTGGGACTACAGGCATGTGCTACCATGCCTGGCTAGTTTTTGTCTTTTAGTACAGATGGGGTTTCATCATGTTGGCCAGGCTGGTCTCAATCTCCTGACCTCAGGTGATTCACCTGCCTTGGCCTCCCAAAGTGCTGGGATTACAGGCATGAGCCGTCATGCCCGACCCCATCTATGTATTTTTTTAGACAGAGTCTCGCTCTGTCACCCAGGCTGGAATGCAGTGGCGCAATATTGATACACTGCAACCTCTGCTTCCCGCTCAGCCTTCCAAGTAGCTGAGACTACAGGTGTACACCACCAAGCCCCACTATTTTTTTTTTTTTTTAAATATTTTTAGTAGAGGTGGGGTTTCACCACGCTGGCTAGGCTGGCCTCGAACTCCTGGCTGGAAGTGATCCGCCCACCTCAGCCTCCCAAAGTGCTGGGATTACAGGTGTGAGCCACTGCACCTGGCCTTATCTATCTGTTTGAATTTGCAATTCAGAGAAGTAAATACTTGGAAAAGATCTTGACCAAAAATCAAGAACCACATGTTCATATTGCAGTGGGGCTGATGGAGATAATCTGCCTCAACTGAGAGTAGCAAGCATTTACTGAGCAACTACTGTGTGCAAAGTATTAATATGAAATCAGGCTCTACCCCCAGTTTGCAGAAATGAAGACCATTTTTACAGATGAACACACTGATACTCCATGTTGCTTGTACTTTGTCCAACATGGGGAGATGTTTAATCAGCACATTGAATGGAGAGAGGTTATGTGATAGCACCTTTTCCCGGTTTGGAAGATTATGCAGAGAAATTTGAGGAGGAACCACCCAGCACAGCCATTTGATTGGGACGGCTTAAAGATGTACTCTCAATCCCAACTTGATTTGGAATAGAGGCAAAGCCTTTAAGGGTGAGTGGAGGACAGGCAGCGTTAGTCTGTACTTCTGGACAGCAGGGTAACCCACGGAGTGGCAGCTCCCTGTGTCCCCTTCACCTGTGGCTCGCTTTTGCCATCAGTGGAGCCAGTGTGTCTACACCAGTCCTGGCACTTCTGGAGAAAGGGCACATCCAAAACCAAATGCACTTCCATTTCCTTGAGAAAATCTTTTGATAGTGACTTCAGTTTACTTAAAATATGCCGGTATAACAACCAATGGCACCAGGTGGACACAGGACTACAGACAGGGCTAGAGATGCGAACCCACAAGCCACTCAGAAAAGAATGAACAGAAATAGAAAATAAAATTTTTACAACTTTGGAAGTATTTCACGATTATTTCCATTTGCGAGCCCAAATCATACTGTTTTCATAACTTATCAAACACACTCAATGATAGTTAACCTTTGTAGAATGCTCTCTATGTGCCAGGCACTATGCTAAATATGGTACTTCACTGGCATCATCTTATTTAATTTTAACTGAAAGAAGCACATATAACAAGGGCAGAAACGTGACCAATATCTCTAATCATATGTCTTTGGGGTCATCCACCAATGGGTGGTGTTGGCACCAGTGCCAGGTAGCTAGCTGGTCCCAGAGCTAAAGCTGTGGTTTGACCTCAGCTGGAGACAAGGCCATACTGTGGTTTGTGGTTCAGCATGGTTAGATGAGACTGGATTCAGTTCACGGGACATGAATGATAACAGCTGCCTGCTGCTTGACTGTTCAAAGGAAAAACTGTGGTTTATGAATGAGTTTTAAGGAAACATTTTTCTACTCTTTCCTCACCTTCTGTAGCTCCTTTCCTCCCCCATAACCAAGTGGAAACAAAATTCTTTCTCTTTTAAACTTCCAGACTCCTTGAATTTTTTAGTACAAGTCATCCTACCTTCAACAAATTAACCAATTTGTGCCTTGGTTTGCTCATCTGAGAAATGGCGATCATAAAGGTACACAACTTCAGAGCTGTTGTGAAGACTAAATCAGATAATAGGGGGTCAAGAATTCAGTGTACTGCCTAATGCACAGTGAGCGTGCAATCAACGGCAGCTTCTACTCTGGAGTGTTAGGCCTCATATCAGAGTCTCATTGACTATGGAGAAACATGATCACTACTTACTCTGTTCATGTACTTCACATACTTGTTTTCCTTTTGTTAGCTACTCCTGGGGCACTGACCATTATTCTCCATCTCAATTCCAAAAGGATAAGCTAAAATGGTTTTAATTTGCAAAGTGGCTGGAGCGACATTACTTTTTGACTGCAAGAACAACTGCGTAGTGAGACAGGTTAACTAGGCGGTGTTAGGAAATCCCTGCTCCAAAAAGAGCTTTAAACATAAACCAGGCACGGCTCTGTCAAGAGCAGCTTGGTGTTTGAAAAACTGCATTAAAAAAGGGGCAGGACCAGGAGACCTTACAGGCCCCTTCAAGGTTCTTCAAGGTTCTTTTCTATCACCTTAATCTGAAACATGAGAGGCACAATTCAGTATCAAATTCACTTCTGTTTTCCATCATATTTTTACTCTCACATACGGTGTGCCCCAGTCTGGAATCTTGCTCATTTGAAAAAATGTTGTCAAACTGCATTTACTGAAATGTAAGATGCAAAGGAGAGAGGTGAGCGTGCAGGCCCCTTACCATCGGTCTGGTAGTTGAGTGCCACGAGCTGTATCCCATGGAGCCAGAACATGATGGGGTTCGGGTTGGAGGAGTCGATGCGAGTGGCAGCAGGGTAAGTTCTCAGCAGCTGACAGGCGGTATGCTGGATCAGTTTCTGAGAATACCTGCGACACAGACGTTTGGCGGCATTTTCATTCAGCGACGAGATATGATAACATTTAGGAGTTCTAATGATAGCACTGAGGGACGTGGTTGGGTTGAGAGGGGAAGAAGATTCCTCCCAGGTCTGTCGAATGCCTTCACAGGAACCTAAACCCCCCAAGAAATTAGCCACAGATTAGTGTAGAAAACTTTAAATATTTTAGTAAGATAAACCTTGAACAACATCCCACTAAACAGTCATAGCATATAAACCACATCAGAATACCTCTTGGATTTTACTTGTGAGTTAGCTTGCCACTTTGAAAAAACATGGTGGCTACTTAGTTTTAAAATGAGTGTGGTGGCTGAGTGTGCTGGCTCATTCCTATAATCCCAGCACTTTGGGAGGTCAGGGTGGGAGGATCGCTTGAGCCCAGAAGTTCAAGACCAGCCTGGGCAACATGGTGAGAGCCCATCTCTACAAAAAGTAAAAAATAAAATAAAACCAAACAAAAAAACCCCCACAAGAAACAAAACAAAATGAATGTAGCAACATCAGTTTAAATTAAAAAGCCTGGAAGTCCTTTGCCTCAGTACTTCATCTGAGTTGTGGTATATTTGCACAAATAAACAATATATGTCTAAAGATATTCACGCCAGCATTGTTTTTCATAGGAAATAACAAAATCCAATCAAACCAAGAAGCAACTCAAATGTATCAGTGAAGAAGTGATTAAATAAATGACAGTATATCCGTGCAGTGGACCACCACACAGGCATTAAAGAGAATAACGAAGCTATATATACAGAAAATTATGTGAAAAGTTACAGCAAGTATAAAGGTTATACACGTATGTTTGGTTATACAGGCATACCTTGTTTTATTGTGCTTTGTTTTATTGCACTTTGCAGATACTGCGCCTTTTTTTTTTTTTTTTTTTTTTTTTTTTAAACACATTTAAAGTTTGGGGCAGCCCTGCCTCCAGCAAGTTTATTGGTGCAATTTTTCCAACAGCATGCACTCACTTTGTGTCTCTGTGTCACATTTTAGTAATTCTTGCAAAATTTCAAACTTTTTAACATTATTATATATCTGTTATGGTGATCTGTGATGAGGGATCTTTGATGTTTTATTGTAATTGTTTTGGGGTGCCATGAACCATACCCATTAGATGGTAAACTTAATTGACGAATGTGCATGCTCTGACTGCTCTACCCACCAGTCCTTCACCCATCTCTCTCCCTCTCCTCGTGCCTCGCTATTCCCTGAGACACAACAATACTGACATAAGGCCAATTAATAACCCTTCAATGGCCTCTAAATGTTCAAGTGAAAGGGAGAATCACACGTTTCTCACTTGAAATCAAAAGTTAGGCTGGCCACGGTGGCTCATGCCTATAATCCCAGCATTTAGGGAGGCTGAGGTGGGTGGATCACCAGAGGTCAAGAGTTCGAGACCAGCCTGGCTAACATGGTGAAACCCTGTCTCTACTAAAAATACAAAAATTAGCCAGGCAGACGCACCTGTAATCCCAGCTACTCGGGAGGCTGAGACAGGAGAATCACTTGAACCCTGGAGGTGGAGGCTGCAGTGAGCTGAGATTGCGCCACTGCATTCCAGCCTGGGCAACAGAGCAAGACTCCACCTCAAAAAAAAGAAAGAAATTAAAAGCTAGAAATAAGCTTAGTGAGGAAGGTATGTCAAAGGCCAAGACAGGTCAAAAATTAGGCATCTTGTGATAAACAGTTAGCTAAGTTATGAATGAAAAGGAAAAGTTCTTGAAAGAAACTAAAAGTGCTACTCCAGTGAACACACAAAAGATAAGGAAGCCAAACAGCCTTATTAGTGATATGGAGAAAGTTTTAGTGGTCTGGATAGAAGACTAAACCAGCCACAACGTATTTTAAGCCAAAGCCTAATTGAGAGTAAGGCCCTGAACTCTCTGTTTTATGAAGGTTGAGAGAAGTGAGGAAGCTGCAGAAGAAAAGTTGGAAGCTAGCAGAGGTTGGTTCATGAGGTTTAAGGAAAGAAGTCATCTCCATAACAAAAAATCAGCAAGTACTGATGGAGAACTCCAACAAGTTATTCGTGAGATCCAGCTGAGATCACTGATGAAGGTGGCTACATTAAACAACAGATCTTTTTTTTTTTTTTTTTTTTTTTTTTGAGATGGCATCTCACTCTGTCGCCCAGGCTGGAGTGCAGTGGCGCGATCTCGGCTCACTGCAAGCTCCACCTCCCAGGTTCACGCCATTCTCCTGCCTCAGCCTCCTGAGTAGCTGGGACTACAGGCGCCCACCACCATGCCCAGCTAATTTTTTTTGTATTTTGAGTAGAGACGGGGTTTCACCGTGTTAACCAGGATGGTCTCAATCTCCTGACCTTGTGATCCGCCCGCCTCGGCCTCCCAAAGTGTTGGGATTACAGGCGTGAGCCACCACGCCTGGCCAAACAACAGATTTTTAATGTAAATGAAACAGGCTTCTATTAGAAGAAGATGCCCCCTAGGACTTTCATAGCTAGAGAAGATAAGTCAAGGCGTGGCTTCGAAGAAAAGGCTGTCTCTCTTGTTAGGGGCTAATGCAGCTGATGACTTGAAGTTGAAGCCAATGCTCATGGACCATTCTGAAAATCCTAGGGCCCTTAAGAATCATGCTAAATCTACTCTGCCTGTGTTCTGTAAGTGGAACAACAAAGCCTCGATGACAGCACATCTGTTTACAGCATGATTTTTCATGTCTGCTAACACAGTATCCAGTCTGCAGCCCATGGACAAGGAGTAATTTGAACTTTTAAGTCTTATTTAAGAAATACATTTCATAAGGCTAAAGATTCCATAAGTTGTGATTCCTCTGATGGATCTGGTGAAAATAAAATGAAAACCTCCTAGAAAGAATTCAGCATTCTAGACGCCCTTAAGAGCATTCATGATTCATGGGAGGAGGTCAAAAGAACAACATTAACAGAAGTTTGGGAGAAGTTAATTCCAAACTTCATGGATCACTTGGAGGGGTTTAAAACCTCAGTGAGGGAGTAACTGCAGATATGGTGGAAACAGCAAGAGAACTGGAAGTGTAGCCTGCAGAAGTGACTGAATTCCTACAATGTCATGATAAAACTTGAATGGATAAGGAGTTGCTTCTTAATGGATGAGCAAAGAAAGTGGTTTCTTGAGATGGAATCTACTATTGGTGGAGATCCTGTGAACATTGTTGACATGACAACAAACGATTTAGAATATTTCATACATTTAGTTGACAAAGCAGCAGCAGGGTTTGAGGTCTGACTCCAATTTTGAAAGTTCTACCATGAGTAAAATGCTATCAAACAGCATTGCATGATACAGAGAAATCTTTTGTAAAAGGAAGAGTCGGATGATGTGGCAAACTTCACTGTTGCCTTCTTGTAAGAAACTGCCAGACACCCCAGCCTTCAGCAATCACCCCCCTGATGAATCAGCAGCCATCAACATCAAGGCAACACCCTCCACCAGCAAAAAGATTACAACTTGCTAAACGCTCAGATGATTGTTAGCATTTTGTATCAATAAAGTATTTTCTATTGAAGTATGTACATTTTTTAGACATAATGCTATTGCATACTTAATAGACTATGGTATAGTGTAGACATAACTTTTGTATGTACTAGGAAACCAAAAAATTAATGTGACTCACTTTATTGTGATATTCACTTAATTGTAGTGGTCTGGAACCAAACCTGCAATATCTCTGAAGTAGGCCTGTATCCTATTTGGATTACCTTAAAAAGGATCTTATTTTTCTTGAACAAAACATAATAAACTTAACAGTGGTTACCTCTGGAGAATAGTACCAGGACATTGAGTTGAAAGGAATTTTAATAATACTCTGTATTGTTTGAGTTTTTAACTATGAGAATTTATTACTTTCATAATAAAAAGTAACTAGAAATAAAATAGCCATATATTCTGGAGTTATAATGGTGAAGAGAACAGTTCCAAGAAACCACTAGAATGTTCCAAGGTGCCTCTAATTTTAACTCATGAGGTAAACACTGCTCAAATATCTTCAGTGAAATGTTATTTTTATTTTTAATTTTAAAATTTTTTTTGAGACAGAATCTTGTTCTGTCGCCCAGGCTGGGGTACAGTGGTACGATCTCGGCTCACTGCAACCTCTGCCTTCTGGGCTCAAGCGATTCTCTTGCCTCAACCTCCCTAGTAGCTAGGATTACAGGTGTGCACTAACACACCCGGCTAATTTTTGTATTTTTAGTAGAGACGGCATTTCATCATGTTGTCCAGGCTGGTCTCGAACTCCTGACCTCAAGTGATCCACCCGCCTTGGCCTCCAAAAGTGCTGGGATTACAGGCACGAGCCACTGTGCCAAACCTGAAATGCTGTTTTTAGTACATTAAAAGTGTAAATTAGCAATTACAAAAATTTATACTAAGACAATATTGACGTTCATGGAAAAAGAATTTAAAAATTCAAAGGAAGTGCTTAGACGGTAAAATATCTAAATCATCCAGCATGCAGAATCAAGCAAAGATATTGTAAGAAAGTGACTTTACTTTTTCCAGATGTTTTGTTAAATGATGCTGTCTCCCCTGGGCTCATTCTGCCCGGATTGTTGCCAAAAATGGACTTCCTGCTTTTCCTTTCCTTTCCTCTGTTAGAGCCAGATGCATTTAGAGTTGACAGTCCTGTTCCCATAAAATGAAAATAAATAAGCCAAAAACTACAAGCAAGGCAACTCAACATTTTCCATCCCCGTTAATGTTTATTTTGAAGTCCTACTACTCCCTTGGAACCTAGTCCAGAAACCCTACTAGCAGTTTTTGTTCTGTTAATAATAGCACTGTAGGCAATTAAAGCAAAGTTTTAAAAATCTCTATAGGCAAATGCAACAAGAACCGCATGCTTATCGTAGAATGACCACAAAATCACACACACACTTAGCTGATTGTGCATCAGAAAGAGTTTGAAAAACTGCAGTTTGAAAAACTGCATGGAAAGAAGGTGCTGTGGCTAGAAATCATCAGGGGCTAATTATTTAATTTGGAGAGATGAAGGAATGGTTATTCCTTGAGTTTTAGTGTCATGTTGTCTAGGTTCAATTCCTACTGGTATTAGCCTTGACTTAACACCTCCTTCTTTGTTCCTCAGTTTCCTTATCTACAAAATGTGTGTAATGATAGGAACTCGCTCATAGGGTTAGTCTGAAGATTAAATGGGAAATATGGCGATAATGATGTTGCATGGCTTCTCTTTCTCACTCCTGGTCTAACCACTCCCTGGATCCTTCATGCCTGGCACAGTGCCTGGTGCAGAGCAGGAACGGAATACATATTTGCTGAATGAGGAAATGAATGCACACCACATAGACCTGGCTCCAATGTAAAAAGAGCGAGCTGAAGGCAGCAGTGAAGCCAGAATTGCCTCCAAATTGTTCCCACTGTCATAATTGTACTTTTGGAGAGTAATTCCCTAAGCTGAAGCAGCATTCAGGAGGTCCTTTTTCAGATGATAACACACCTTCCAAGAAGGTCATCAGAGGAGACAAGATAGAATGGCATTTAAGAGCACACACTTTGGAGTGAGACAGCTGGGTTTAAAATCTGTTCTTAGCAGGGCAACCTCACACAAGATACTTAACCTCTCTCTACATCACTCCCTCATCCATAAATGGGCTGTGGTTAGGAATAAACAAGATAATAGAGTAGTGTGTCTTGTTCAGGGAAGTGCTCAGTTCATAGTAGCTTTTATTATAGCTTAACGTGGGGCTTTTAAGGTGTTTTTTCTCCTCCAAAGTATTCACAATAGCAAACATGCACAAACTTAGACTATTGAGTTCTCATGCCTTGATCTTAATATTTGTGTACATTTTACTCTTGACACGATTACTTAATAATGGATTTTCTCCCAAGTAAAACTGATGAGGGGGCTGGGGGGAGGGGCTCTGTTCATTCTGGAGTTTTGCATGTATCCTGCCACATGTCAATATCTTCTACCAGTATGTGGGTATCTCAGTGAAGAGCCTGGTTATTCTTTTGGGATGGGGAGGGGAAGAATGTAAACAAGGGCTGAGTGATCAAAAAAGGGGAAGGATTTTGAATTGTGAGAAGGAGTCCAGAAAAATAATGAAGAAGCAACAAAGAACCTTCAACTACCCTGTTGGCTCACTTACCAATAACGACATTTCCAGAAAACTGGGATTACAGGTGTGCACCACTACACCTGGCTAAGTTTTGTATTTTTAGTAGAGACGCATTTCCCCATGTTGTCCAGGCTGATCTCGAACTCCTGACCTCAAGTGATCCACTCGCCATGTTCCAGACGATGTGCTAATCACACTAGATACTTTATTGCTAATTTTTACAGCAATCCTTTAGGTTAGGACTGTTACACCCCTTTTATAGATAGGGAATCCCAGGTGCAGAACAGCTATCATACATAACTGTTCAAGTCAAGGTCATGGAGAGACAGAGCTGGGATTTAAATCCACATGGTTAGCCTGGTGGCTGCCTCCCTTCCTCAGCTGAGTCTCTAGTTAATTTTAGGGTCTTCCTTTCATCTGTGTTTTCCCTTACGATTGTGAATGAGAAAGCTTATTTTAGATATAGATGTTGGAACATCTGACGTGACTAAATTTCAAGACAGAAGTTTGAGCAGAAGCCATCTAGGTATTTAGGAATAAACCAACTCCAGAACCAGATGCAGTGGTGCACACCAGTAGTCCCAGTGACTTGGGAGGCTGAGGCAGGAGAATCACTTGAGCCAGGAGTCTGAGGCCAACCTGGGCAACTTAGCAAGACTCTGTCTCTAAAAAGAAAAAAAATACTTAAAAAAAAAAGAATAAATTGACTCCAGTGCATATGATGGCATCTTCCTTCAGAAATCCTAATTTGTCTGGAAGCTTTGAAATCAACTCCCTAACTAGACAAGCGATGTACAGTCATTAGCCACAAAACAACATTTAGGTCAATGGACCACGTATATGATGGTGGTCCCATTTAAGATTGTACTGGAGCTGAAAAATTCCTGTCACCTTCTGCTGTCCTAACATGATAGCATAACACATTACTCAAGTGTTTGTGATTAGATTGGTGTAAACAAATCTGCTGCACTGCCAGTCATAAAGAAGTCTAGTACATACAATTATGTACAGAACATACTTGATAATAATAAATATGTTACTGGTTTATATATTGACTATACTATACTTTTTATCATTATTTTAGAGTATACTCCTTCTACATTAGTGTGTGTGTATATATATATATAAAACAGCCTCAGGCAGGTCCTTCAGGAAGTATTCCAGAAGAAAGCATTGTTATCACAGGAGATGACAGCTCCATGCTTGTTATTGTCCCTGAAGACCTTCAGTAGGACAAGATGTGGAAGTAGAAGACACTGATATTGGTGACTTGACTCTGTGTAGACTGAGGCTTATGTGGGTGCTTGTATCTCAGTTTTTAGTAAAAACGTTTAAAAAGTAAAAAAAAAATAAAATGAAGTAAAAAATTAAAAATAGAGAAAATCTTATAGAATAAAGAAAGAAAATGTCTTTGGCTAGAGTCACAGAATGGAAAAAAAAAAAAAAAAAGAAAGAAAGAAAATGGCTGGGTGCGATGGCTCATGCCTGTATTTCCAGTACTTTGGGAGGCCTAGGCAGATCAGTCCAGGAGATCAGCCTGGGCAACATAGTGAGACCCTTGTCTCTTAAAAAAAAAAAAAAAATTAGCCAGGTATTGGTGGCACGTGCCTGTAGTCCCAGCTACTCAGAAGACTAGGGTGGGAGGATCACTTGAGCCCAGGAGTTCAAGGTTACAGTGAGCCATGATTCCACCACTGCACTCCAGCCTGGATGACAGAGGAAGGCCAGGTCTCTAATTAAAAAAGAAAAATAAAAAAAGAAAGAAAATATTTTTATACAATTATACAGTGTGTGTGTGTTTTAAGCTAAGTGTGATTATAAAACAGTCAAAAAGTTAAAAAAATAAAAATTTATAAAATAAAAAGTTACAGTAAGCTAAGGTTAATTTATTTTTGAAGAAAAATTTTTTATTTATAAATGTAGTGTAACCTAGTGTAGAGTGTTTATAAAGTTGATAGTCATGTACAGTAATGTCCCAAGTCTTCACATTCACTCACCGACCCACCTAGAGCAACTTCCAGGCCTGCAAGCTTCATTCATGATAAGTGCCCTATACAGATGTACCATTTTAAATCTTTCATGTCATAGTTTTACTGTACCTTGTCTTTTTAGGTATGTTTGCATGCACAAATACTTCTCATTGTGTTACACTTACCTACAGTATTCAGTACAGTAACGTGCTGTACAGGCTGGTAGCCTAGGAGCAATCGGCTCCACCATCTAGCCTAGGTGTGTAGTAGGCTACACTGCAGCTTTGTCTAAGTTCACTCTATGATGTTTTGCAACGACCAAATAATCTAATGAAGCATTTCTCAGAATGTCTCTCTATGATTAAGTGATGCGTTAGTGTAAGTATAATCAGTGCTAGGCTTTCTTCTGGATGCTTTTCCGGACACATCAGAGGATTCAACATATTGGCACTGCTAAAATCAGGAGAGAAGCTGAGTCTGGGGACAGTCCGAGAGCCACTCAGGGTCACACGGTTACTTCTCCTTCCTGAGTGCCTTGCCTGCCATGCTCTGCAGGGCACAGCTGGGCCTCATCTTACCCAGTCACTGTAGGCCCAAAAAGCTGTCTTCACTGATTTTGCAAGATTTTGGGAGGCACCGAGGGTAATTAAGTTTCAGTGAACAGGGCTACCTCTCAATGGTGTGTTGGTTGATATTCTCCTGAAAGTTCTGTTCCGAGCCCTCTCATTTCCTGAAATGCATCCCTTTGCCCTCCAAGATGTTCCAACCTGCAGCACTACTGTGGATCTGAGTAACCCAGAACAGCCATGGGGGACGGCCAAGGCTCTCTGTGGGGAATGGCAACATTCAGTGCCAGGGACCCACACCCAGCTAGCCCAGAGCTGTCCAAGGCAGCAGGGTTCTACTTTCGTCATTCAAATGGCTTGTTAGCAAACCACTATTTGATGAACAAAGCTTGTCTCTCAGTGCTGAGAAAATGACAGTGTGTATCCAGGGAATGGACTGACATTTGCAAGGCTCTCTCCATGTGGCTCCTTCAGTGTAGGAATAAAAATGAACCCTGGAAGTCACAGAATCTTCCGGACAAGCCTCACCATGGAATCCCTGGGCGCCTGCTCTGTGGGCTGTGTGGTGGATTCAAAGGAGAATGAGGCAAAATCCCCCTCAGAATCAGACTTCCAGATCATCTGGCTCTGCCTGCTCCTGACTTGCCTGCCTTAGAAACCCAGGGACCAGGACCTCCCAGTGCCTTCCAAATGTAAATCCCTGGTAGAGACGCCTGAGACTGGGTATGTTAATCAAGAGACCTGGGTGATTCTGGAGATTTCAGCAAATGTAGTAAATAAGGATTCTAGTAAACTCCACTTTTGAGTGACAAAGGCTCAAAGAGAAGATTTGCCTTGGCCAAATCACAGAGTGTGGTAGCCAAGAGCCCAGGTCTCGACCCATGATCTTATCTGATGATCTTGTCACCACTGAATAATTTTTCTCTTACAGAGTTGTACTCTTTTAAGCTATGGGTATGTCAAGGTATACAGAGCAGTATAATGGACATTGGAGACTCAGAATGAGAGTGGGAGGGAGGTGAGGGATGAAAAACTACCTGTTGGGTACGACTTACACGACTTGGGTGACAGGTGCACTAAAATCCCAGACTTCATCACTATACAATTCATCCATGTAACCAGAAACTATTTGTACCACTAAAGCTGTCAAAATAAACTCAAAATAAAAGAACAAGGTTGTACTCCTAACTGTGGAACAATTGCGTATCTAGGAAGTACCCAAAAATACGCCCATAAATGAAGGAGCTCCAGAAAGGAGATGTCACAATGAGTTGAGAAGTCTCAGATACTTTACAAGGACCCCGTCCTTGGAATTTGGAACGGGGCCAAGGGGAGAAGGCAGGCCAGGCAAGGTTGAGAACACTCTGAGCAACGGCCTGGCACTAGAAAGATGGCAGTGTAGCTAGGTCCCTGAGGAGAGCGGGGGATGCAGGGGAGCTTGTGGGAAGATATTGGAAACTAGGTAGGTGGGGTCATAAAATAAAAATACCATATCCTTTTTTTTTTTCCTATTAGAAGGAGAAAAAAAAACCCAGGACAATAGAAGTACTAAATGCAACTGAGAAACAAACCCTAAGAGAAAGCAGGTCAAAAAAACTCAACTACTTCCATAGTGTGGTGCAAAGAGCAGTCCTGGGAGCTGCCAGGAGATCTGGCTCTTGCCCTGCCACTGAACTAGCTTCTGATGGTAGGAAAGTTCCTTCCTTTCTGTGGGCCTCATACCACATGATTGTTGAGTGCCTCATTGCAATGAAGGGTTTTTTTTTTTTTTTTTTTTGCATATGGTTTGTAAGAAGGGACTTAGGATGACGAAAGGTGACATATGCTGAAATTGATAATGTAGCAAAATTAAAATGAATGGCATAGCAACATGAGCAATTTATTTTCCTCATGTGCATCAAACACATGATTATGACAAGAAATATTTAGAAGGTATTATAACAATAATTCTGGCAATCCAATTTAGCTATTTTGAGACAGGAAATAAAATTGGGGAAAAAATGTAAAAAATTTCATTTTTCTAAAGAAAACGAAAATACACTATACCTATGAAGAAATGTACGCTATGTGAACACTTTTAAAAAATAACATACTTGGAATTTTTAAAATAAGCCGAACAACCACATGCTTAGAAGCTCTACCAAATGACCTCTTGGTCCTTCCACGATTCTCTACTGGCACAGAGACTTTGTCTTCCACACTGACTTCAAATATCTTTGGGAATCTGTGCTCCTTATTTACTCAGTGCTTGAGAAGAACAGACAAAGCCAGTGGAAGGGTCTGAGTGTGGCATTCGCTACATTTATAAAGAATAAGAGCTGCAGTGGGTATGATTCTTGAACAGAGCGGCGCTCATCCTTGTTCCTGCAATGAAGGACGTGCCAGCCTCCAGGCTCTTTGACAGGTAAAGGGTTTTGCTCCATCAGAAAAAGATTTTTGCCAGTTGCAAATAATGGTAATATTGTACTTATATGCCACGAGGTCATGGTCTGTGAAATTAAACTTAAATGACCAGGTTCCTGCATTTCTTTGAAATCTTTGCTGGCCACTTATTGATTCATATCCTCCTCAACAGGATTTACTAGCAGACAAGCAGTAGCAGCTGCCAACAGTCTAAAAACAGTTTATAGGAGAAAACTTACAATTAAAATGATTTTAAAATCATGACATATATGATTTTTTATATCATTAAATAATATGACGTTTTTTACTCTGGTGTGTGAAAAGGTCACTCATTATTACCTAACTGTGATTTAAAAAATTTAATTATTATTATTTTTTAGAGATGAGATCTTGCTATATGTGTTGCCCAGGCTGGACTTGAACTCCTAGACTCAAGCATTTCTTCTGCTCAGCCTCCCTGTTAGCTGGGACTACAGGCCCACACCACCACACCCAGTTTACCTAACTTTTAAATAGCCCAATGCCTCTGGCCCATTTGTCAGGCACAGTGTGAGACCGGGTGCTTAAGATATGCTCTGGGAGGCACCTGAGTTCAGCCCATCTTGAAAAGATGAGGGCAAGTCTATATACCCTATTTACTAACATTTAGACTGATCCTCCTATCTCAGCCACTTTCCTGTTCTCAGAAATTTTATTCCAGAGGATCCTTTTTCCTAGTATGAGGAGATGAATTTTTCTGAGTTCCATGTACTTATGGACTTTCTTGTTTGTCTTCCACCCCCTGGTGCCCCATTTGTGGGACACATAATTGAGTATGCTCATTGAAAACAGCCGGAAACAAGAGAAGCCAGGCAGTATAACAGGTAAGGGCAGGACTTTGGAGACAGATAGGCTTCAGAGCCGTAGGTGTACCATTCATTAATTGAAAAGGACACTGTTTTTGGAAAGTGGTTCATCAGCCTAAGTCCACTGTATTTCTAAAAACGGTCAGTTGGGGGAAATCTCTTCTTCCACTTCAACCCCATCCTTGGTCCTTGTGGTTTGGGTGGGGCCTTGCTACCCAGTTCAGAGTGGAGCATGTGACATGGGCTCCAGACTATCAGAGCACTGCATCCCCCTGGCGACAGTGATTGGTTAAGGCTTGGGTAAAGGACCCAATGAGAAACAATGACACTTCTGCGGGAAGTTCTAGAAGAGACTCTTACACTGAAGCTGAAACTGAAGCATGTAGTGCTAGCCTGCTGTAGTCGTCTTGCAACCAGAAGGGAATAAAGGCGAGAAAGCCAACATGATGGAGGAGGAATGAGAAATGAGGAGAGAGAAAGCATGTGCCTTGGTTAAGCATTACCTGAAACCTGTGTGTCTTCATTTTTAAGTACATGAGTCAATAAAGTTCCCTTTGCCACTTTCAAACCAAAGAATCTTGGCTGATATACTCTGAAATTTGGGGCAAATTACTTCATCTCTCTCAGACTTTATTTTAAAATGGAGATAATACTGCCTACCTTGTAGAATCATTATGAACAGTAAAGGAGATGTATGTAAACAGCACAAATCCTAGTACTTAAGTATTTAATACATTTTAGCAATGAGAAATTATGAGTATTATTATTTTTATAATTATTAACTATTATAAAAAGACATTGTGTGACCTGGAAAATGAATATTTTATGGTATTTTTCTTCATGAGCATCAAGGCAAATTATAATAATAAAGATATTTAGGAGGTATTATAACAATGATTTCAGCAACACAATTTAGTTATTTTGAGAGTGTTCACAATGCCAATTAAATAAATGGCATATTTTTAACATTTGGTATCTTTAAATGTTATAGATGATATTGCCTTATCTTACCTGGAAATTTTACTGCTTGACAATAGATTACAAGGTCAGAAAGCTCTGGTGCAATCTGTCTGCTTTCCTTTTTATTCTGATCAAGATAAAATTCTTCTCCCAGTTCCATATCATAAACCTGGTAAGGGAAAAATGATACCATTTTACATGGAAGGTATATGCCACTCACCTCTGAGTTCCCAAAGCTCTTTTATCTGTCCTCCTCTGGTGTTATTACTGTATTTCCCCTTGCATGGTAATTATCCATACACATGTCTCAACAGCTTTCCTAGAGTAAAAGCTTTCTGAGGGCAGGAAGTGAGTCTAATTCATCCCTCAGTGCATGGTCCACTGTCTTACATGTGGAATGGTCAATAAATCTTTGTTAAATAGAGGATTGACTATGTATCTTCTGTGGCTCAAATTTTTGACATATAATTCCATTGTCCAACAATGTCACTGCAACTGCATCTAAAGATTTGCTCAGAATCTATAAACCGTGAGGCACTTGAGGGTAGGATCTGGGTATCACATTTATCTTTCTATTCTCAGTGTCATTCCTCTGCTGTCTGGCCCCTGTTTATCTTCTTGGTCATCCCAAATGCCTTTAACACTTCTTGCAATTCCCTGGACATACCTGGCTGTCCTCTTGGCCTGAATGTTCTGTTTTTGTCTGTTTAGCCAAATCTTCCTTCTCAAACCTCATATTCCCTTAGAGCCTGTCCTTGATTCTCTGATAACACAGTATAATCACTGCTCTATGCACTAATCTTCAGCAAAGTTGACATGTCTGCCTCCATCACTAAACCACCTCCTGTGCCGCTTCAGTACCTGCCACACATACACCATCAGTAGGTACTGGCTGGATGAATCAATGACTGACTTTCCATAAATGGAAGGTGGGTGTCTCTTAATACCACCAAGTGAACTTTGGCATCTAAGGGAAAGTGAGGGGAAAGGTGAAAGGGAGGGATAGGGAGGAAGTGGATCCCATCTGAAACTGACAAGAGTACCACATGGTCCAAGTGTCATTTAACAGAAACCATTCACCCACCTTTCCTTTGTTGCAAGCAGAGTTATCTGCCTTCTTTATCCTCTTGGGGATTTCTTCACTATACTCAAACTGAAGCTTGTCATTACATGATTTATTTTCAGGTCTGTCTTCCAGAATGTTGTCTGAAAATAAGTTAGCAGGCTTCAGTGAAAAAGAACCCAATGCTTCACTTAAGAGCTACATGTGCATCATGTGAGGACATCCAGATACTTGTACTTATCTATAAGAATGAGGCTCTAACTATATAGTATGTTAACAAAATGATGGCTTGAAGCCTAACTGTAAAAATTGGGTTGATGCAGTTATTTTCAATTTAATTGATTTATTTACCAGTAGTTTTTGTCGCTTATAATTTAAATGATTCAAAATAATCTGGCATATTGACATAATCTAAATGAAGATGCCAATTTTCATACAGATAATTGGAACTATGCAAATATTATGGAAGATATCCCATGTCAAGAAGCTGACAGCACACACGTTTGGGAAGGATTTAGTGGCTGAAGCACTTCTAGAAGGTACATACATGATTTAATCACTGTCACTTTGAAATGAAGCTATTTACTTCTTTTACCTTGAGAAATGCCAAAACCTGGGGGGAAAGACTTATTATTGGGTGTAGTGCAAAGTTTTTACAATTATAATTAAAAAGCAAAGTTTTCATGATTGTTATTAATTTACTAAGTGATAATCATAACAGAAAATAAAAGATATCTAAATATCATATCATGAGATATAATCTTATATTTTGCTCTGTTTTTGCTTTTCTACTCGGAATGACTCTAAGGGTATTAGAGGTGTATCGTGATGATGACTTTTTAAAATGAAAAACAAGAAAGCTAATTTCTCACTAAGATTTAGTATCGCATCATCAGAGCACAAATGATTAGACCAAAAGGACCTTATACCAAATCAGGGCCATGCAGGCTGACAAGAAGTAAATGAGATAAATCATTGCATTACATTTGTATTCACGGAAGTATCACAATGTCATGCTAACCGGGCCCAAGAAATTGGAAACAGAATGCTGACGTCCATGCAGTTAAAATGCCCCGTTCAAATGGCATTTACCTTCCTGACCGTTAGGAGCAGGGGAGGCAGTAAGGACATCTGCTACAGAAAAACAGAATCAGAAAGGGGTAAAGGAAGGAGAAAATTAAGACAAACACCAGATAAATTAAACAAAGGTATGAAGCAAAGCACAAATAACAGCAGCTTAGATTATAAATAAATGAAACAAGAAATGCTCTACAGATTTAATATTTTGACTGTTGAACGATGCAAGGACTAGCAGTAAATGAAATGTAAACATTACTAATGTGAATCATGCCAAGACTGACACATTCATGTTACATATTTTCAGTTACTGACTATTGTAATATTCCCAATATGACTTCATTTCAAACGTACAGAAACAGATTAATTTCTTGGAATTGTGCTGTCATTGTCATAGAATATGTCTATGTTAAGTCATAAATTCAAATTTGTCTGCAGTGTATGTTCAAAACTAGACACAAGGTAAACGACAAGGTTGGGAAAAAGTATTAAGAATTTATTACCCAAAAGGCAGAGTTACAATTTCTCAAATAAATAACTCTCGTTTGCAACTTCCTTAGGGTTTACTTGCAATAATTCTGGGCTAGGCATTATCTCATTTTTATAGCCCAAATGGTGTTAGATTAATGCCTTTATTTAATCGGCATGAAAACCAAGGAGAAGAGATGCCACAGAGATAAACTGGGCACCCTGACTTTAGAGATGGGTTCCTAATCTAGGATGCCTATGAGGGTCTCAGGAAACTTGTGAAACTCTTGCAGTTGTGCAGAATTTTGAGAGCACGTTTTATTTTTCAAAGGTGACAGCTCTCATCTGATTCTCAAAAGGACACATTATTACAAGAAGCTAGGAAACCTTTGAGGCCCCCTAACAGGCTGGTAATGGTGCTTCCCACAGCAGGTAGATTTCTGTTCTCTATCCCTGCTGGAGAAAGTGGAGATGGTCACAACAATAATCAAAGGCATATGGCTAGTAAGGCATTTAATAGTCACATATGGAAGCCTTAATTGGACAAGCTTCAACAAGCAGAACTACAAGGCCTGCATAAGTCACAGCATAACTACAAGGCCTGTTTGAGAATCATCCAGTCAGAGGGATCTTTCAGTGAAGGGGGAAATACTCATGTAGTGGTAGTGGGCTTAAGCGGTCATACATTATAGATGTTAGTGCTGGAAGTAGAGGAAGAACATCACCAAACACTTCGCAGAACCTTTTCATTACGTATCTGAGGCAACTAAGGCCTAAAGTGGTGAAGACATTGCCCCAGGTCTCACAGTCTATTGGAACAGAGCCTTGCGTGGTCCCCTTTTCCAATGACACCCTACCTTTGTATATGTGGATTGTTAAAAATGCACGTAACTTATCTTAGAAATTCAGTGGTATAGGACTAAATTTTACTGTCCCAAATGAAAATAAATCAGAAAATCCTTCTCTTACCTGTTCATTTTGTTATTTGCAAATCAAAACCATCTATAATAATTTTTTGTTATTTCTTTATGTGAAATCTACAGTATAATAATTTCTAAAAAGTCTTTTCCTTCCCTGTTCTCAGAAGTACAGAAAAACCACAGGAGCAATTTATGAAAGAGCAAATTTGTTTTCTAGTGGACTAACTACTTATAGGGGCATATGACATCTGGATTAGTTGATTTCTTAAGTGTGCTTTTCATTTCATATCTGAATCAATTTGTTCTTCTATGGGGCATTACTGCAACTGTAATGGGGAAGAAATCCATGGGGAAGAATAAGTTAATAAAAAAAATTCACATTCCCATGACTTTGCAGATAAATTGTCTTGACTCCTTTTTTTTTCTCTTACTATCTGATGAGATATGTCCCTCATATTAGCTCATGGGGTTTCAGGTGTAGCAAACTGGCTTTTAATTGGTGGTATGGAGCAATCAACTATTACTAAGGACAAATACTAAATGATGTAGTTTGGTATTATATTTGGGGGCAGACAGACACTGCAGCATAACCAGTGATGGAGGCTCACAAAACTGAACTATGATTGGAGACAATTCAAATTTCTGCTGAGGCGTAGATATTTGGAGGAGGCTCAGTTGTCTTAATGCTTGAGACGACTTAATGGTAAATGGTTTCTGGTCTGGGCATATCTGCATATTTAGCAAAACAATTATTCTACATAGAAACAATATATTCTACTATATAATGTTTACAGAAATAGGAACCTTGGCATTTTCTTATTATTATATTGTTGTCTTTCAGACATCACCAAAATGAAACAGTCTACTATCAGCAAAGGTACCTGAGTAAACATTCTGCAATCTCTAACAAATGTTTAATGCAAATGAAACACACTGAAAACCTAATTCTCATGTGAGAAGAATCCTTCACTAGTAATCTGTAGTTAACATCAATTCATGTGGCTTTTTTGTATTGTGTCATTAGTATTACCCATGTTTTTTCTCTTTGGTTGGGCCAGAAGGAAAGATCTTGTTGGCTTAGTGGTACGAAAACGGAGGGAGGGGAAATGAGGCTCCTTTCTTTTCCCTGCTAGAATGCCAGAGCAAGAGTGTGAAAGGAACGGAGAGCACAGAGCCGTGATGCTGCCCCCTGCTGATGGTGCAGGAGAAAGGATGCAGCCTCAGTCTACGATTCCCGCCAAAAGTACCAGACACACTAGAAGCTAAAGGGTGAAAATAGGGTTTCTCTGCTGCAATTCCATCTCTTCCTTTAGAAACTTGTCATAGGAATGACTCCCTGTAACTTCCCCACCTGCCTCTTCTTTCCTTAAGTGGTGGCTAACAGAATCCCCTTCCTTCCTCAGTCCTTGCTAAGTGACTGAATTCAGAAACTCCTGTACAGTATTACAACCATCTGTAGTATTGGTCTTTGGAGCTCTAGACTTATTTTAGAAAGAAAAAGGTAGAAAATCATCCAAGAATTTTCCTGTGCACAGCAGAGGGATCTGTTTCTCTTACCATCAGAAAGGGATTCATAGTCATAATCATATTCGTCCTCCTCATCTTCCTCTTCCTCATTATTGGCAGGTGGGGGGTTGGCATTCCCACCATTATAAGCCTGCGCTTGCATAGATGCTAACTGATGAGCCTGTAAAATAGCAATAATTGTAAACTGCAGATGCCAAGCTACTGAATTCATTTATAACCTTCAAAACTACCCCTGATGTTTAACACAATCATTAAAAGTAGCTTAACCTATTTTGATACATTTGGGAGAGGAGGAAAAAAATCTAGATTCACTTGAAACACAATGTCAACACTTGGGTGAACTTCAGCATTCCTGCAGGAAGAGTCCTGGAGCTTTTATACACAATCTCCAGAAGACCGTGTGCGGTGCTCAGCTAGCCAGGTTCCCGGGACAACCCCTCCAAGAGAAAGTTTTGGTGATTTGGAGAACCAGCACCAATCCCAAATGACTGAAGAAGTGAGTCACCCATCAGTTTTTCAAAAGTATGTCTCTGTTAAGAAACCATTTTTTCCCCTTCTTAAAATAATATCTACAGGCCCCTGACCTTGAGAACAATGTTAGAATCCCTGTGGACAAAGAGGCCAAAAGAATTGTTGTTGGTTTAAATAAAATTTTTTTCAAAAGGCTTTCTGAACCGTAAATCAGATTAACAAAACAGGCCTAGAAACTTTAGGAAACTTGATGTGTGCAGCCAGGGAGGTCACATACTCCACGTTTACTGGAATTACTGTGAAGTGATAAGCATCAGTACAGGTCTGGGAACCAACCTAGCTTAAGAAAATCATCTGAAATATAGGAAATGTTACTTGCATGAACTAAATGCAGGAAACAACCTAGAAGTTCAACAATAGAGGAACGGGGTCAGTAAGCAGTGGTTGTCTGGAGAGAAAGACATGAAAAAATAATTGTTATATATTTATTGAACAAAGGAATTGAACAAATTCTTTTGTTCAACAAATTCTTTTATTCAATATTTATGCATTGAATATATTATATAGAATATTGTATATGCACACACACATATACAATTCTGCATATGTGTGCATACATGTGTGTTAACATATACTCTATATAATGTATGTGTGTGCATACAGAAAATAGCTATTCATGTAAATATATATACTACATAAATATACACATAATTCTGTATTCTTTATGTATTTAAAGTGCAATTATATAAAATGACAGTCATAAAGTGCTAGATATTAAATGTTAATACGGCAGGGGTTCTTCACTTGTTTTTGTGTCACAGACTTCTCTGGTTGTCTGGTGAGATAGGATCCCTTCTCGGAATGATGTTTTAAATGTATAAAATGAAACGGTTACAAAGGAAATACTGTTGAATACAGTGATCACATGTTATAGGAACAAATTTGTGCTATTAGAATATATGTGTTTTTTTATTAACACAGTAGAAAGCATAGTAGTAGGTTAAGTAACATTTTTGAAAATATAAATTGAGCATAAATAATTCTTGGAGATATTAGCGACAACTGTGAAGTATAATGAAAAAGTTGCCATTTCGATTGGTGACAATAGGTATTGTCTATATTACTGTAGTTTATTCCCACATTTATAATCAGAGGAAATGCTAAATTTCAGCTAGAGGTTAGTGAAAATAAAGATGTATTTTTTTCCATTTATATTTATAGACTCCCTAAATTCCATTTGTGGATATTACCAAGGTTAAGAACTTGTGTAATATAGTTGTGTTTGACCCTGGAATTATGTATGTTTTAAAATAATTCTCTAGTCCCTAAATTTTTGAAATGTGGGTATATTACCTTTATAATGAATATGTATACATAAGGAAGATACAATTTAGGCTGTGTCCATATCCATATGAAATGTATTACAAAGCAGTCCATTCCAGATAACTGGATATTGTCTAGGCTGAGATTTCTCAAAGTGGGTTTTATGGAGTTCTGTGGGTATTATTAGGTGTTATGGAAAAACTGACAATTACAGGAACCGCAAAATACATTGAATGCCTGGAAACAGCAGCTTAACCAAACCTGAACACATTCCTACTACAGGGTTTCACACAGCCTTCATTTAATACGCTAAAGGGCATCACGAGTCTTCAAAGATCTCCAGTGCATCTTCAAAGATCTCCAGTGAAATCAGCCTCAAATAAACATTTTCCATGCTTACTTAACCAGGGAATTTCTTTTTCCCCGTCTTTCTCTTCTCAGAGTCTCTCATAGGATTAGTGTTCTTCAAAACTTTGGGAAATCTGTTGTAGGCACAAGTGAGCCACAAATGCAGGTCTCTATCGCTGATAAGAGAAGGGCCTTGACTTAGTGAGCACTCAAGGTAGCGCCAAGTCATGGGAATGATGAGGCCAAGGGCTGGACAGACCCACTGGCAGGGAAACGTGAGTACTGTATGGGAGAAGGACACCGCTCAAAGAACCACGAATAGCAGTGTCTGAAAGTAGAGTGCCAAGGCCCCTGAGATGCTCAAGGAGAAGCATGGGAGAGGTAGCCCAATGAACAGCCAATAGCTGGGACCCTTCTACACAGTGTCCTACTTATTCTAGGGTAGAAAAATGAGACCTCA
Source organism: Macaca thibetana thibetana (assembly GCF_024542745.1). Taxonomy (NCBI): domain Eukaryota; kingdom Metazoa; phylum Chordata; class Mammalia; order Primates; family Cercopithecidae; genus Macaca; species Macaca thibetana. The sequence goes on along the minus strand of NC_065586.1, from coordinate 90,122,604 downwards.
GCCCCTGAATAAAAGTAACTCGGATATAGGTTGGGGTTGGAGGTATGGGTCAGATGAGGAGACTGGCCCTCATAGGGCTAAGCAGGAGCAATGTCTTACAATTCTCGGTTTCCCCAGTACCTAGCCACAGTGCCTGTCATCTAGGGTGAACTGTTTGAGTTTTTTTGGTTCAAATTCAGGAGAGCAATGTCAGAATCCTGGAGGATCATGGTGGGGTATAGTTAGGAGACCTCAGGATGCATCTCAGTACAAGCCAGAGGCAGGTGGAGGGCTTCAGAAATCCTGCTGAGTCAATCCATCCTTGCTGAGGGTGTGTTCTTTGTATGGAAATGACACAGGCCTTCTATGTTAGGGGGTAGGTCAGAGCCCATGGAGCTCTGGGCATTCACCTGGTTTATTTGAGGTCAGATCACTAGGTCTAGACCCATGATCTACCAGAAAACAGAAAGGCCTTACACATACGACTGTGGAATCATTGCTGGTATCCCCTGGGAAGTCATCATGAAAGGTCGCAGTCTTAGAAAACTGGAAATAGGGATTATGTTGTCCCATTTGTCCAAAATGAGGAACAAGTAAGTTGTGGACCTTATACTGTGGGCAGTGTCAAGGTGATAGTTGACAAAATTTCATGATGGGGTATTAATCACTTGGTTTGCGAGAACTTAGAAAATAAAGAGGTGATTTGCAAGAGTTAGAATGGATCTACTAAGAACAAATTTACTGCACAGTAACCTCCTTAGCTTTTTTGGATAAGATAATTCACTTTGTGGGAAAAATAGCAGATAAATCGTGTTTCTCAAACTTTCAGGATAATAAGAATTATTATTGCTATTATTTTTTCTGCAGACACCATGGTGACTTAAGGAATTATTTTTTTATAAACAGATGAGCAGGCCTTTCTTCTGGCAATTCTGACTTAGTCAGATTCGTGACCTTAGAATCTGTTTTTCAAAGTGCTCCAGCAACTATTCTTATTAAAGTATTCTGACTTCTGTATCACCTTTGAAAAGGGCTTCTCTAAAGATCGAGACTAAGCTCTACTGCTGTGAGCTGGTTGGCCTTGAGAAAGTCACACAAGTGGCCAGGCTTCAGTTTTCTATTTTATAAATAAAGAAATCAATAAAGACGTTGAAGCACCCTCTGGGAAATGCGGGCTACCAGAGAGGAGAGCACCAGACAAGAGCAACAATCATCAAATGCCAGGGGGGTTCTTTAAGAAGGGCACAGGCCTCTCACGTGGCTGGCTGACTCAAGGGCAACTTGGGATGAAGACACAGTTTGAGAAATTGCTAATAAATGTACCAGATGACAGAAACAAAATACACAAAGAACCTTGTAGGATGTAATAATATACCGAAACCAAGAAGAGCAAAAATAAATACGAGGCTCCCATATACAAAAGGTTAAAATTCATTGTTAATCTGGAAAAATGGGAACACTGGGCATAAGAACAGTCTATATGAAAATAATCGAATGATTTTGTTTTCTACAAGCTCAACATGAGCCCGGGGTGTGCTAAATCTGTTTTTTTTTTTTTTTTTTTTTTTTTTTTTTTTTTTTTTGAGTCAGGGTCTCACTCTGTGGCCCAGACTTGTATGCAGTGGCACAATCATGGCTCATTGCAGCCTTGGCCTCCCAGGCTCAGGTGATCCTCCTGCCTCAGCCTCTCCAGTAGCTGGGAATACAGGCACATGCCACCATGCTCGGCTAATTTTTATATTTTTTGTAGAGATGGGGATGTGATATGTTGCCCATGCTGGTCCTGAACTCCTAGATTCAAGCAATCCACCTCCCCTGGCCTCTCAAAGTGCTGGAATTACAGGGGCGAGCCACAGCGGCTGGCCAAGAATTTTTGAAAGGAAGACAGTCTGAGGCTGCATTAACAAAGGTTTAAAGTTCAAATTAGGGGAGGTGATGGTTTCACTGATCTTGTGCTGTAATATACTACCTAGAATACTGACTTAGTTCTGGAAATCGCATTTTAAGATTGACAAATTCAAGAATATCCACAAATTTAAGAATATCTACGATATTCTTAATGGTAAGTAAAGAGTCTTAGCAAACATATCCTGTCAGGAACAGTTGGCACAACAAGAATTTTTAGCTTGGAGAAGAAAAGCTGGTGGGGAAACACATGATAGCTTTCTAAATATAAAATTAGTCTGTACAGCTGCAGAGAGAAGAGGGAGGGCCAATGAGAAGGAGGAACAGGAAGGAAGATTTGGGCTCAACATAAAAAAGACTTCTGTTCATTAGTGGAATGAAAGCCTTATAAGTAACTGCAAATGACTGTGCACAGAATGGAAAAGGCAAAGACATTCACATTTATCTTGAAGACCATAGTGGTATGTGTGGTTAGCAGCTTTATCTGCTTGGCAGTGAGGACCGGGCAGGAATTGTTGGATAAAGAAAATAGCACAGACGAACAGGGCTCTAGAAGAAAGTGTTTTTCTTTCTAGAAGTGCTTTTTCTTCTGCTGGGTGGTCAGTCACTGATGTGGCATTTGAGGAAGGTCAGGTAGAGTATACATGCTAACATTTAAATAACTTAGTAACAAGGCCATCAGCATAGGTGCCATGGCCTCTGAAACTCAAGCAAAGGCCAGGTCACCTGGAGCAGCTTTGGAAGTGCAGATCTGGATGTCGACCCAGTGGAGGTCTCCAACTGGTGGCCCTTGGGGCTGACTTCACCTACAGACCTGACTGGTTTGGCTGGTGCAGTGTTTTAAAAATAATTGAATTAGAGCTGTTCATTGATGGGGCGTGCACCCTCCACTCCTGTCCTCACCACTTCCAGCTGTCCTGTATCCAGCTGGCTCCTCACACTGATGTTTCCTGCTTAGCCCCTGAAGGTGGCTGATTTTGCAACTTTTGGCCCAGAGTCGTGGGTGATCTTCAAATTGGGTCACGTATACCTTCAGAGTACACAAACACTTCAAGGGAGTATGCAAGTTCGGATGTTTGTAAAGAAATTGGTTTCTGTATGTTTAGCATCTATGTTCCTGTACTCTTTGAAAAACAGGTCAGCCTGAGAGCAAGTGGGCTAGTTTCCAAAGGGATGTTTTAGAACCAACAGTGCCCTCCTAAGTAGGACAAATAGTTTTGCCAGCTGTCATCCTGTGGGATAAGTGGGTGCAGCCTGGTAAATAACTCTGTGTTCTGGACCTGAGGTTTTTCACAGACCTTTGGGCTGAGGGTCTCCTACGCAGGTGGGTTTGTTGTGCTTGGACCCAGATCTCTGTTGTCGAGATCTGGGCCCAAGCAGCACAAACTAGTGATAGGCTGGGATCACAGGGCTATGGCTATTGGGCTTCTACTACAGGCTCCATGCCAAGGGCTCCCCTAAGAGGCCTCTCCCTAAAGGGGACTAAAGCAGTCATTATGGGATGGACAACCCCCAAAGCTCAGTTTCAGGCACAACAGTCACACTTCATCCTACTCGGAATAAATTAAATAACGGAGGTATATCCTATGTGGGAACAATTCCACAAATTAAATCTTGGGTGAGTGAGATGAGAGAATTTATTGGTCTATGAAATGAAAAGCCCAAAATCAAATTTATCATCTAAGGAAAGTCAGTCTTGAAAAACTAGTAAACAAGCAGGTCATCTGAAAGGTTAGAATGATTATTTTTCTTTGTTCTAGGCACACTGCCTTTTCATAACCAGTTTAACAAGAGGGGAGTACCTTTTGCTTTAAGATATCCACTGGCGTCTGATGGGCTTTTAGTTTCTTGTTTTTAAGAAGCACTTTCCTTCTGAGTTGGTCAGGTGAAGGAAGCATTGGATCATCTGAGAAATCAGTCTCAAATAAGAATTTAGCCACCAGCTTTTCTCCAAACACAGTCTAAAAAGAATGAAGGAAAACATAAAATCAATGCCTTTTATCTGTAATTGATAAATATATGTACACTTCATAAATATAGTAGATATTTTAGATTGATTGAATTATTTAAAAAGTCTTAGGAAGAGGAACGAGGAAAGAAGCTGTCCCCTGCTTCCGCCCCCTTCATAGTTTCTTCCTGAAAAGAAGGGAGGTGTTTAGAAGGACAGGAGGAGAAGTCGAGGCCACTCTGCAGCTGGCGTCAGTTCTAACTATTTAGGAAAATATTCTGTGGTCTGATGTATTAAATAAGAAAACAGAGAATCAGTTAGAGGCTGTTGTTTGTAGAATAAGGTTAGTTTCAGATGAAGTCAAGTCAAAAGGATAGAAACTTTGGAGGGGGTAGGGAGTAGGGACAAGGATGAAAGACATAGGTAGAATTTGCCCCCACATAGTGTGAAGAATCACAGACACAATTCTCACAAAGATTTTGGGCATGGATCTCCAAAGCAGAATGTGTGTCTGTCAAGGAGGTGGGTGGAGGGAAGGCAGACACAATGCTTATATCAACTCCATTGTTGCCCAGGCTGGTCTCCAACTCCTGAGCTCAGGCGATCCACCCGCCTTGGCCTCCCAAAGCGCTAGGATTACAGGTGTGAGCCACTGGGCCTGGCTTCAAGTTATTTTTTAGTTGGAAAAAAAAAAAAATCAAAGCTTAGGCCAGAACAATATGAAAAGTTAATTAGTTTTGTTGGCATTGATATTTGGGACATTTTGTTAGTGCCCCTCCTTCCCACTGAGAGCCACATTTCCACAAATGCCTTTACTGTTAGAGGAAGGGGGAAGTATAGGGGAATATCTGCTCCTAAATCTGGGTGAATATCAATCCCCTATATAAGGAAGGGCTGACTGTTAACACAGCAACTGTTCTGGCCAGTCTAAGCTCTTTGCTAACTTGGATCTTTGTACTGTGGTATAAGAAGATCTTCTACAAGATTTGACTTACTTGCCCTGAGATATTTTCAGCTTTTCCACATACAATTGACAGATGACATCCTGGCATCCCTGACTTGTGGTACCGAAGTGTTGGAGAGTTGGTCTATCCTAATCTCCTAAGGCTTTCTGGAAAGGGTAAGGAGACCAGAGAGTAATGCTTATATCACTACAGCTCAGCTGAAAAGAGGGACCATCCCAGAGAGGGCCCAGGCTCTGAGAACAGCCCGATGTCTCAGGTTTGTGGGACCCTAACTTTATATGCTTCACGGCCAAGGTCTAATTGAGGCATGGTCCACAAAGCCCTCATGTAAAACCTAATGATGGCTGGGTGCAGTGCCTCATGCCTATAATCCCAGCACTTTGGGAGGCCAGGGTGGGTGGATCACTTGAAGCCAGGAGTTCCACAGCAGCCTGGTCAACATGGCGAAACCTCATCTCTACTAAAAATACAAAAATTAGCCAGGCATGGGGGTGCACACCAGTAATTCCAGCTACTTGGGAGGCTGAGGCAGGAGAATCGCTTGAACCTCAGAGGCAGAGGTTGCAGCGAGCCGAGACTGCACCACTGCACTCCAGGCTAGGTGAGAGAGCGAGACTCTGTCTCAAAACAAAACAAAACAAAACAAAACAAAAAAACCCAATGACAATTGCAAGACAAGGGCCAACATACTGTTCTGTCTTTTCATTGAGAGCTCACCTTGAAAATTTCTGCCATTTTTCGTTGCTGAGGCAATGAACAGTGGTTCTCAATCGATATGATGATTGGCAGGTCAGAGTTGATGAAGGCACTGCGATCAATGGCTTCAACCACTTCCTATGAGAGCCAAAACAGCTCATTAGAGTCCAGATTTCTGTCAAGGTGGTCAGAAGGCAGGGTATTCATAGCCACGGAAAGCATGTCAATTGTTACATGCAGCAGACTCTGACCAAAGGCGGTTTTTGTATTTTCAAATGAAGGATGAGGATAAGACTATTTTGTAGAAAGACATTAAACTGTTTATAGTGAGTATTGTTCATATACTATAAGGAACAACTATCATATTGAATTTAACAAATCTATATACATATACTCTCTCTATATATATATATACTCTATGTAGAGTATATATACAGTATATAAACAATATATTGTGTATATATAATACATATACAGTATATATACAATATATTGTGTATATATTATATATACAGTATATATATAGAGTATATATATATACGCAATATATATAAAAATTGCAACAATATTATTACATGCTAACTAGTGTAAGGTAATGGTTACTAACTTTGGTTGAATGGGGAGTCTAATGAGAGTTCTAGATTAACTCCAGAAAAATGAACATGTGCACATTCCACATGATACAGCAAACACTTTTGGGAAGTCTTCATTTAGACCCAGCATAAAGACCCTTGACCTAAGGTGTAATTTGGTCAAGTCACTGATTTAAATGAAGAATGAAGGCCAGGCGCAGTGGCTCACACCTGTAATCCCAGCACTTTGGGAGGGTGAGGCAGGCGGATCACTTGAGGTCAGGAGTTTGAGACCAGCCTGGCCAACATGTTGAAACCCCATCTCTACTAGAAATACAAAAATTGGCTGGGCTTGATGGTATGCACTTGTAATCCCAGCTACTTGGGAGGCTGAGGCAGGAGAATCTCTTGAACCTGGGAGTCGAAGGTTACAGTGAGCCAAGATGGGACCACTGCACTCCAGCCAGGATAACAGATCAAGACCCTGTCTCAAAAAAAAAAAAAAAGACAAAAAAAAAAAAAAAAAAAAAAAAAAAAGAGAGACAAATGAAGATAATGTCTCTTTGTGATTTGATTTAAAGAAAGTTATGAAGGATTACCTTGAAGGGGATCTTGGTTGTCAGTGTATGTCCATGATAAATGATGGGCATCCCATCGTCTCCGTCCCAGCAGTCCAATTCTACACTTCGACAGCCTTGCAAGAGGACCTGTGTGATCAATGAGTGAATCCACCCCAGGTGAGCACCTAGAAATAAAGCCTCAAACTAAACCTAGCATGTAGTTCTACATATCAGGCAGTGTTCACACTCAGGACTAAAGCAGAAGGGCACATGGTCTAAAACAAACACGGCATTTTCACCGAAGGCCACAATTAATCTGGAGTGGGAAAGGAAGGGAACAGATTAAGGTAGAAAGAGTGTTTACCAGAGCTGAATATTAAAGGAAAGTAAAATTTGATAGCAAAACCATATGGCCATTTTCCTAGCAACTTTGGCCTCTTGAAATCTTCAAATTAGAGAGCCAGGCAAGTGCTCTATCTGGGTAGACATCAATGGAGGTGAAAATGCTAATGCCACAGCCCAGAGAAAATAACGCCACTGAGTCTTTAATGAACTGGCTAAACATTTACAGCAAGCCAATTAGGATAAAATCACTTCCATTAAGACCCAAATTAAACCACAATTAAACAACTTTGCTGTGAATGCATAACATGTAAGATGAGTAGAAGCAAAGAGTTATCAAGGATTTGCCTGGCTATCTAATTCCAGAATAGCAACTAGAGCAGAGATGGCAAATAATCCATAAATGGTTCCTTCCTCCCATACCCACAGCAGACATGAGTAATCAAGCTAGGCACACTAGTCCTTTAAGCTTTAATATGTTAGCTCACAACCTCTTTATTAAAGTGCTCCAGAAAACACTACCAAAGAATCAGATGAGTTGATACCTATTTGTTATCCTGGATCTGAAGTGGGAAGCAGAGCTCAATACATATGCTTGGGTTGCAACTCTGTAAAGTTTGCTTGAAGCACCTTCTTCCTCCATAGCTCTATCTGTACATCATCTTAAATTATTACATACTGGAATAGTGACCCAAGCCAATAAATTGATAGATCTGTAAACCCACTGATTTTAGAACGCACATAATTATGTCTATGTGACAGCAATCCATTACTGGGGCTTAGTGGCCACTAGAGTTTCTGCAACTAAGCTCAGGTAGTGGAATGATTCTCATTTTCACAGTTTTGTATGAGATATGTGCTATATTCTTCCTATCTTACAGCATAGTGGGTGGCCTAGAATCTCAAGGCTATCTGCTTCTTTCAGCAGCTAGAGTATCTAGAGGGGCAGTGTCTTGGGCTGGAAATTGCTATGTAAAATGGTGGCTGGAACACCAAGCTGCTTATCTCTGTGGCACCCCTGCCAGACTGGGAGTAATGTTCAGCAACTGGCAACAGATGAGGTGGCTTTTCAGCATGGATGGACTAAAGGTCTTCACCAAAGTCTGTGTGACCTTAGATCTCCACATATGGCTAGAAGAGGAAAACCTGGGCTGGAAATTCTAGATGAGAAGAACAGGGCTTATCCTCACTTCCCATCTGCCCCATGGAGTAATGTTAAAAGGTAATTAGGAAGGGCCAAGGAAGAGTGGAGAGGGGTTAGAAACGAAGTAAGAGGGATCTACCTGCATACTAGGTTTCATCCCATCTGTGAGTGTATTTGAGGGGTTCTTGTGCCTTACTCAAAAGCTGTGATAGTCTCTCCTTGGGGTGTGATGTTAAGAGGTTTAAAATCTGTTTGAAGTCAAACAGGAATGAAGTAGGGATTAAAGCCAGGACACTGGTCCTTGTTTATTTTCCTGGGATAAATGTGCATACATATAAGTACATAGATATACATAGATATGCATATATGCACTTACACATATATGTACACACATGTATATGTATGTATATACCTATGTATGTGTGTATATGAAATATATATAAGTAGCTGTATTTATATGTATATTTAATTTCATTCCTATAGAATAATGGATTTCAAACTTCTTTTAACTTTTCTGTGTGCAAATGGAGGGCCAATATGTAAAGTGTGTAGAAGAGTAGTACATTACCTGAAGTGGGGCAGATGGTACCCCTCCTACTCTCTGGCTCCCTCATCTCAGTGTTGGGGACTGAGGCCCCATGACAGAACTCCTATTTTGAAAATCACTACGCTAAGGACACAGCTTCATTCATAATAAAGGTTCCTTAGAAAATAGAGTTTAAAATACATATTCCCGCTACACAAGCTTTGAGATAAAAAAATTGCCCCATGCTATGAGGAATATCTGCACGAATCTGGAGAACAAAGAAACCTCACTGTTGCTGGGGTTATGTAAACAATACACCTGTGATTTTCAAACCTGGACCCACATGCGCACACAATGACACACTTATATTCCCTGCCTAGCTCCAACCGAATTGACCCTTCTTGAAAGAGTTAAGAAAAAAGGCAGAATAGATGAGGAAGCTGCAGACGGTACAGCAGAGGGGCAATGGACACGCAGATCGTTGCAAGTTGGATGTTTAGGTAAAAAGGATGGACTTTTTCTAGTCTAGAGAGCCTACTGAGTTTCAAAGAACATTCTCATGAATTTAATGTGTAGGGACAGTGCCTACAGTCTGTGCAGATTTTTTTCTGAAAATTTTTTTTTTTTTTTGGTTACCATAGGGCTAGATTGATTATTTAACAAACTGAAAAGCAAAACAAACAATATTTTGGGAATAAGTACATAGAAAGTTGCATTTTCTACTATGCTTTCCCACTACAATATATTATTTAGCAGTTAGAGAACAGATTAGATAATTTTCCCATGGGAAAATCTAATTTTAGTGGGAGTAGGTCAGACTAACTAGGATCTAAAAGCTATGAGTCTCAAACAAACACTTTCATTTTGGCCTAGAATAAAGGTTAAGTATAGACGGGGGAAAACAAAACAAAACAAAAGAAGTAAAGAAGACGACTGCTGTAGTACAGCCAGTTTCCCACACATCGTGGTTCCTCACATTTGACACGGAACAGCTTACTCTATAAGCTCTTCAAAGGAGTCTGGGGCCAGGCTTTTGTGACTTTGGGGGTTAAGTAAATAATTAGGCTTAATAAAAACCACATTCCAAGTGGCATTCCCTGTACCTGGCTGTAGAGTTCTACCGAGGATTCTCCTTTGAGTTGATGGCCCGTGAGGTAGGTATTGTGTGAAGATTCGATGTAATAGTATGAGAGGGGTAGCTGCAGTTCTTTAATGTTCTCCTGTGACTCATCGTTTTTTGAGGCAAAATTTTCTTTATCCATCAGAAACCTAGGTGAAACAAATTTTCTTAAGACTGCATGGGAAAAATGCATACTACTCTTAAAAGATGGGCAAAAGATATTTTAAAAGTTACCTTGCAAACCCTTCAAATGACATTAGTCCCTGATGACACATACTGATGTTAGGCTCAAACTTCTGCAAGGGATTAAAAAAAAAGTGTTATTTAGGTTAAGGAAACTAAGAGGGGGAAAGAAACCACCACATCATTTTTTAAAGCTGTTCTGTTTTCATCAGGAAACATCTGAACCAAATATTTGAACTAATTTAGTAATGTAGTGGTAAGAAGTGGTTTTTAGTCCAAAAGAAAACATTTATTATACTAAGCATATTTATTTAATAGAAAAAAGGAGAGAATGAGAAAAGAACAAGGCTGATTTCTATGAAAACAAAGTGTATCAGTTTGTCCAGGTGAAAATGGGGATAATAATAGCAGTTACCATAAAGTTGGTGAGAGGCGAACTGAGATGATTCACATAGAGCACTTAGTGCCATGACTGCATTTAGTAATATTATAACGAGCACTCAACAGTGTGATAGTAATCTCACAATTTTAGCATTTTCAGTGATCAAATCCAACTGCTGAACAACTAATACACTGATACCCAGTCAGGTGATAAGGGAGGCTGAAACCTAGACTCATTTGTTGCATCGAGCCACACCACTCCTCTCTGCTGACACCCTGTAGTGTAAACCTTCACCAGCTATTGCTGGTTACTATGATAGCTTCCTAAGCAGTCTCTCTGCGTCTGTTCCTTCACCAGCACAGTTTACAATGAGGCCAAGGTAACCACTTAAAATTTTTTTTTAGAGACAGAGTCTTGCTATATTGCCCAGCATGGCCTCAAACTTCCGGGCTCAGGCAATTCTTCTGCCTCAGCTTCCTGAGTAGCTGGGACTACAGGTTTGTGCCACCATGCCTGGCTCAGAGTAACCTCAAAAAAAGTGAATCAGCCAGGCGTGCTGGCTCGCGCCTATAATCCCAGCACTTTGGGAGGCTGAGGTGGGCAGATCATGAAGTCAGGAGTTCGAGATCAGCCTGGCCAACATGGTGAAATCCCATCTCTAGTAAAAATGCAAAAATTAGCTGGGCATGGTGGTGCGTGCCTGTAATCCCAACTACTTGGGAGGCTGAGGCAGGAGAATTGCTTGAACCTGGGAGGCAGAGGTTGCAGTGAGCCAAGATCGTGCCACTGCCCTCCAGCCTGGGTGACAGAGCGAGACTGTCTCAAAAAAAAAAAAATCAAATCATGTTACTCCCCTGCTCAAAAATTTCAGTGGTATCCCATTTCACATGGACTAAAGCCAACCTCCTTATCATGCTCTAAAAGGCCTGGATGACTGGGCCCTTGTACATCTGTCTGACACCATGCCTGCCATTCTCTGCCTGGCTTGTGCAGCTCACAGTACACCAGCTTTTTGTGGTTCCTCATAAACCCCCAGCTTGCTGCTGTCTTGGTCTTTGACCTTGTGGCTCCCTGTGGGGAATGCTCTTTCCTGAGACCTTCAAACCGGTTACTGACTTAGGGCTCAGTTCAAATGCCACCTCTTCCAAGTGGCCTTTGCTTACTCTCCTCAGCCCTCCTCCTGTATCATTCTATTTCCTCACTTGACTCAGTTTTTCCCCTACCCCATTATTACCTGAAATTACATGGTATCTTTGTTGTCTGCCTCACCCACTAGAATGTAAGCGGCATTGAGGGCCAGAACTTTTACCTTATTGTCTGCTATATTCCCACCTCCTAAAACTGAGCCAGCATAGTAGGAACTAGTACATATTCATTTAATGACTAATGAGGTTGAAAACTTAGACTAAATCTGTTGCATGTTCTAGAATAACAAGAAAAAATTATGTACCGACTCCTTATAATAGTTACTGAGTTAGAGAAAGCCTGGGACCTATGTTAATTATATGTTAAAGAACACTTACATATTTGTTTTTTGTTTTTTGAGACAGGGTTTTGCTCTGTTACCCAGACTGGTGTGCAGTGGTGCCATCTCAGCTCACTGCAACCTCTGCCTCCGGGGCTCAAGTGATTCTCGTGTCTCAGCCTCCCAAGTAGCTGGGATTATAGGCATGGACCATCATGCCTGGCTGATTTTTTTTTTTTTTTTTTAGACGGGGTCTCGCTCTGTTGCCAAGGCTGAAGTGCAGTGGTGTGATCTCAGCTCACTGCAATCTCCGCCTCGTGTTCCAGTGATTCTCCTGCTCCACTCTCCCGGGTAGCTGGGAATACAGGCATGCACCACCACACCTGGCTAATTTTTGTATTTTTAGTAGAGATGCGGTTTCACCATTTTGGCCAGACTGGTCTTGAACTCCTGATCTCAGGTGAGCCACCTGCCTCAGCCTCTCAAAGTGCTAGTATTAAAGGTGTGAGCCACCATGCACGGCCCTGGCTGATTTTTGTATGTTTAGTAGAGATGGAGTTTCATCATGTTGGCCAGACTGGTCTTGAACTCCTGGCCTCAAGTGATCCACTGACCTCAGCCTCCCAGAGTGCTGGGATTACAGGCGTGAGCCATGAAACCCAGCCCATACTTGGTATTTTGTTTAAAAAACAAAACAAAAAAGGTCGGGCGCAGTGGCTCACACCTGTAATCCCAGCACTTTGGGAGGCCAAGGTGGGCAGATCACGAGGTTAAGAGATTGAGACCATCCCGGCCAACATGGTGAAACCCCATCTCTACTAAAAATACAAAAATTAGCTGGGCATGGTGGCATGCACCTGTAGTCCCAGCTACTCAGGAGGCTGAGGCAGGAGAATTGCTTGAACCTGGGAGGTGGAGGTTGTAGTAAGACAAGATCGCACCACTGCACTTCAGCCAGGCAACAGAGCGAGACTCCATCTCAAAAAAACAGAAAAAGCAAAACTCTATTTCTGTCCCAGATTTAAAGGCTTTGGAAAGAAGTATAGAAAGAGTAAACATTTAGCAGCAAATTATTAGAATGGCAGAGGAATCACACACACATGCACACACAAAACAGGCACGAACCTGGATGATGCTGAGGATTTCATCATAAGTGCAGTGTTCTCCTTGGCAATTCACGAGGAAATCGTTGAGCTGAAGTATGCCCACCCCGAAAATGCCCAGAGATGTGCTCTCAATCCCAGTGCCATTTGTCACGATGCTTGCAGCAGCAATGGCATCAGATATCTGCCTCTGGTTGTCCGATAGCTGCTGTTTACTCTTGATGAACAACCCCAAATCTGAGACATTTCTGGTCAACAGATCTGAAACAGAATCACCACAGTACACGGACAAGATAGCCAGCATCTTTTGCAAAGTTTATTTTGGAGATAATGGTGTGGAGTTATTAAAATGGAGAAGCTCTTTACTAATGTACCTAAATAAGCCATCAAAGAAGTGTTTATTCCTGGATTCACATAGTGATAGGAATAAAAAACAAATCAATGAATAAATAAAGGTAACTAAGGGCTGGGCATGGTGGTTCATGACCATAATCCCAGCACTTTGGGAGGCTGAGGCAGGTGGATCACCTGAGGTCTGGAGCTTGAGACCAGCCTGGCCAACATGGTGAATCCTCGTCTCTACTAGAAATACAAAAATTAGCCAGGCATGGTGGTGTGCACCTGCAGTCCCAGCCACTCGGGAGGCTGAGGCACGAGAATTGCTTGAACCCGGGAGGCGGTGGTTGCAGTGAGCCGAGATTACACCACTGCACTCTAGCCTGGGCAACAGGGTAAGTGTCTGTCTCAAAAAAAAAAAAAAAGGAAAAGAAGAAGGTTCAGTTGGGGACTTCAGGCCAAATTCAGGCTTTGGTTTTAGGGAGTAACTACTTGCACATTTTTATGTTCGTAGAGATTGAAGACATACCCTTAAAATTACAGTTTTACTGTAATTTAGAAGTGTAACTGTAAGCATTTGTGTGCAGATTTTTGTGTGAATATAAATTTTCAACTTGTTTGGGTAAATACCAAGTAGTGTAATTGCTGGTCACATGGAAAGACTATGTTTAGCTTAGTAAGAAACTGCCACACTATCTTCCAAAGTGGTTGTACCATTTTACATTCCCACCTGCAATGTTCCAATTGCTTCACATTCACACCAACTTTGGTATGGCCATTTTAATTTTAGCCACTTTGGAAGACAGTCTGGCAGTTTCTTATGGAGCTAAACATAGGCTTACCATATGATCCAGCAATTGCACTCTTAGGTATTTACCCAAATGATGGAAAAACTTAAGCCCACACAAAAACCTGAATACAAATGTTTATAGCAGCTTTATTCATAATTGCTAAAACTTGGAAGAAACCAAGATATACCTCAGTAGGTGAATGGACAAACAAACTGTAGTACCTCCACAAAATGGAATATTATCCAGGGTAAAAAGAAATGGGCTACCAAGCTACAAAAAGCCATGGAGGAAGGAAACTTAAATGCATATTGCTAAGTGAAAGATGCCAGCCTGAAAACACTATGTACTGTGTGATTCCAACCATATGATATTCTGGAAAAGGCAAAACTATGGAGATAATAAAAAGGGCAGTGGTTGCCAGGGACTTGGAGGGAGGATGTGGGGGGATGGAAAAGTGGAGCACAAAGAACTTTCAGGGCAGTGAAACTATCCTGTATGATACTGTAATGGTGGATACATGTCATTACACATTTGTCAAAACCCATAGAATGCACAACACAAAGAGTGAATCCTAATGTTAACTATGGACTTCAGTTCATCATAATGTATCAATATTAACTCATTGTAACAAATATACCACACTAATGCCAGATATTACTAACAGAAGAAAGTCCGTGTGGGAAAGCAGAAGAGAGTATATTGAAACTCTGTACTTTCCACTCATTTTCCCATAAACCTAAAATTGCTCTAAAAATAAAGTCTAGACTGGGCATGGAGGCTCATGCCTAAGATCCCTGCACTTTGGGAAACTGAGGCAGGAGGATTGCTTTAGGCTAGGAGTTTGAGAGCAGCCTGGTCAACAGAGCAAGACCCTGTCTCTACAAAAAATTACATTATTTTAAAATAACATTTTAAAATAACATTTTTAAATAATAAAAAATACATGAAAATGATAAATAAAATGAAAGCAAAAATAATAAAACAAAAAATAAAGTCTAATAATTTTTGAAAAATGTAACTACTTGACTAATCCATGGTTATGGAGATTTTACAACTAAAGCTGAACAATAGTTAATAGTCTCAGCTCAAGGACAACATAAACTTACAAATAATTAAGAAACAACTGCATAAAAGAGGAAAGGTTTTTGTTTTTTCTATTTGTGTTTATGGTTTCCAGGAAGGACAGAGGAGGAAAATGATAGGCTGAAAATGCATGGGTGGTTAGAAAAATGCATGGCTGGTGACAGTAATGGTGGTGGTGGTGAGTGGGACAGAAGAATGAGACATTCTGGTTTACACAGTAGGAAATATATCCTGGACAATCATTCAGACAAAAGTACCCTGTGGAAGGCACTAAAGACTCTCCTTGTCAAAGGTCAGGAGACTACTGCCCTGAGATTGAATACACATCTGTCTGTAGGTAGGAAAGAGACTGGGGTTCTCCACTGTGACACACACCACATACTTAGCAGACATTTGGAAATGGTCAGTGATATGGTTCGGCTGTGTACCCATCCAAATCTCATTTTGAATTGTAGCTCCCACAATTCTGTGTTGTGGAAGGGACCTGGTGGGAGGCAGCTGAATCATGGGGGCAGGTCTTTCCCATGCGAAAATGTTCTCGTGATAGCAAATAAGTCTCATGAGATATGATGGTTTTATAAAGGGGAGTTTTTCCTGCACAAGTTATCTTGTCTGCTGCCATGTGAGACATGCCTTTCATCTTCTTCCATGATTGTGAGGCCTCCTCAGCCACGTGGAACTGTGAGTCCATTAAACCTCTTTTTCCTTATAAATTACCCAGTCTCGGGTATGTCTTTATCAGCAGCGTGAAAATGGACTAATGTAGTCGGGAAAGGGTTTTTGGTTGTCAGAATGACTGGAGGGCTTTATTGGTTAAATATCCTGAAATGGCCGGGCGCGGTGGCTCAAGCCTGTAATCCCAGCACTTTGGGAGGCCGAGACGGGCGGATCACGAGGTCAGGAGATCGAGACCATCCTGGCTAACACGGTGAAACCCCGTCTCTACTACAAAATACAAAAAAACTAGCCGGGCGAGGTGGCGGGCGCCTGTAGTCCCAGCTACTCGGGAGGCTGAGGCAGGAGAATGGCGTGAACCCAGGAGGCGGAGCTTGCAGTGAGCTGAGATCCGGCCACTGCACTCCAGCCTGGGCGACAGAGCGAGACTCCGTCTCAAAAAAAAAAAAAAAAAAAAAAAAATATCCTGAAATACATGGGCAGAACCACACAATGATGAATTTCTTTGCTCAAAATGCTAGTAGCACCTGCTCCCATGACACCAGATGACACCTTAAAATAATTCTCTAAGTGTTGGCTGGGCATGGTGGCTCACACCTGTAATCCCAGCACTTTGGGAGGATGAGGTGACAGATCACGAGGTCAGGAGATCGAGACCATTCTGGCTAACACGGTGAAACTCCATCTCTATTAAAAATACAAAAAATTAGCCAGGCGTGGTGGCCCATGCCTGTAGTCCCAGCTACTCGGAGGCTGAGGCAGGAGAATAGATTGAACTCAGGAGGCAGAGGTAGCAGTGAGCCGAGATTGCACCACCGCACTCCAGCCTGGGCAATGGAGCGAGACTCTGTCTCAAAAAAAAAAAAAAAAAAAAAAAAAAAATTCTCTTAAGTGTTTCCTACACAGCAGTAATAGCACACTATGTGGGACAGGCTCAGAGTTTGTGTGATTGGACCTCTGACCTTAAGTTTTAGACAGATTGGTCCCAAAGGGAAATCCTAAAATGTTCAACAAACCTAGGTCAGGCTGAAGATCGCTGGTGTTTTCATCAATCATCAAGTTGGTGTAGAGCGGGGCTGACTCGGATCCAGATCGGCTGCAGGGCACTGCATAGACATCAAACAGATCCTTCAGGTCCTTGCGGCTCCTGACACTGAATGGGGAATGGAAAACACCTTTCATTGAGTATCTTTATAGAAGTGGGGGGCCTGAGAAAGAATAAGAAGGAAACATACACTGTACCTGAACGATTTGAACAGCTCAACAAATTCAACAAAACTCATGTTGCTGTCTGAAACCATGAAGCTCTGAAATCCCTTCATGCCGCCTTTGATCCGCCCGTGCCAGCTACTACTGCTCCAAGCACTGCAACAAAGACAAGGCCTTCATGGGCACCAGGGCAGGCCACTGTTGTGATTCTGTCCCACCAGAGTTGCTCCAATTCGCCATATGAGCAAAACAATGAGTGCAAGTTATTTAAGATTGAAGCTATTTTCTGATACTCTTTTCATTTCTCTTAATCTATATTGTATCAGAGGAAATAAAACATGTTGTATATGAAAAAGAAAACATGTTTCTAGTCTATTTAATAAGGGCCCAGGGCTGAGGTTAATATTCCTCTATTAATCAAAACAGTTCTTTGAAATTGCAGATCAATGGGCAAAATAAATGTTTTTGAAGATGTCTTCTTAAAAAAGAGCCCCAAATTACTCACTCTTAATCTATGGGAAATAATGCACGTTCTTTTCTATATTCTAAGTTATAGAATCACATTTAAGATGAAACTTTTGAGTGTATTGTGATTCCTTTCTTAACCAGTCCTTACATGAAAACAGAGAAGAGCTTTTAAATATTAATGGAAAATGTGAGTCGGAAAAATGTTAAGAATGGAAAGGGCTGGGTGCGGTGGCTCATGCTTACAATCTCAGCACTTTGGGATGCTGAGGTGGGAAGATTGCTTGACCCCAGGAGTTCAAGACCAGCCTGGCCAACATAGTGAGGCACTGTCTCTAATTTTAAAAAATTTTAAAAAGAATGGAAAAAACCCAGCTCTGCCTAGGATTATATTTGCACCTTCCAAGGCTGCATCTATTCAATGTAGAAATATCAGTCAACTCAGTCAGAACAGTCTTCCTGTTTCACAACATTTTTTATGAGAGATGTTTTGATTATGGTTTGTAGTCAAATTAATGAACAGGATCTATTTTTTTTGTCTTGGATTTTAAAAGTTTTTTTGAAATATTTCAAACATATAGAGAATATCATAAAGTCTACTTTAGGTATATTATATAATCTAAAAACTATATATTTAAGAATATAAACATAAAATATATAGTCTGTTGAAGTGACTCTCAACCCTGCTAACAATGTTCACTCATGGAAAATTAATTTGTGCTGACATCTGAAGGTCGCCTTCAGTAATGAAAGAGCACTACAAATTGATAACTTTATAGAATTTCGTAGGCATAGGTTGTAGGTTGTTGATCCCCAGTGTAGTGCAGGAAACATAGGGTAGAGGTGCAGGAAGAGGAAAATGGTGACTTCATTATTTGTAGCTAAAGAAGTAAATGTCCTGTCTTGCTTCTTTCTGGTTGCAGGTCCAGCTAGTGTCTGTAGGAACCCATCTCCCTTTGATTCTAGGAAACTGTTTGTCCACTCTTTCCACTACCAGACTTAGGATTCAGTCTAGCTTTCCCCCTTAACAGCATTCAGCTGATTTTTCCTCTCCTGCCTTGTGTTTTCTTTCTGTTTTAAAACACTTGAGTGGGTGCTGATCCCTGTCCTCCTGGGGTTGGCCTTCTGATCTTGCATCTGGCATGTCAATTTCTCTTTTTAAAAGATTTTCCTCCCTTACTCTGTCCTTTCTTTTCCTGCTCATGAATGACTGAAATAAACGGGAAATGTCATTTAATCCAGGTTCCTAGATATTTGCCCAGGATACTACACAGGCTAAAAGTATAATAAACAGGATTCTGATTTTTTTAACTTTTAGTTTTGCTATGAATCTAAATGTACATAAAAGTTGCAAGAGTGGTACAAAAAATTCCCATATAACCTTGACACATGCTCACCCATTGTAGAATGTGAATGTGTAAAGCATAAATTATAAGTTCATAGCTCACATTGTGAAAGAATTTTTATTTAAAAGATAATTTACTGTAGGATTCTTTTTTCTTTTTTTCTTTTTCCTTTCTTTCTTTTTCTTCTTTTTTTTTTTGAGACAAGCTCTCACTCTGTTATCTAGGCTAGAGTGCAATGGCATGATCACGGCTCACTGCAGCCAGAACTTCCCAGGCTCAAGTGAAACTACCACCTCGGCCTCCTGAGTAGCTGGGACCACAGATGAGGACCACCACATCCTGCTAATTGTTTTATTTTTTGTAGAGATGGGATCTCTGTTGCTCAGGCTGGTCTCAAATTCCTGGGGGGCTCAAGTGATCCTCCTCCCCTGACCTCCCAAAGTGCTAGGATTACACGTGAGAGCCACCGTGCCCAGCCAGGATTCTTATCAATAACAAGCTTCCAAGAGAAAGAGAGAGAAAAGGAGAAAGAGAGAGAGGGAGGGAGGGAGGGGGGGTGGAGAGAGGGAGAGGGATAGGGAGAGAGAGAGAAAGAGAGAGAGAGAGAGAGAGAGGGAGAGAGAGTGTGTGTATGTGTGTAAAAAAGTGAAGAGTTCCTGTTTTAGCTTGGTTCTGTCTGGAACCTCCACATTTCTTAAACTTTAATGTGGGATACAGGGAGATGGAGCAGCATTCTGGTTCCCTTTGGAAGTCTGCCATTTTAATATCATTTCTTCTTCTGAGAGGGTATTGTTTCAAATAGGTAATTTGCATGGAACTTATAATTGATTATAACAGCTTTAGAATTATACTTAAACATATCCAACTGGCTGTGATACTTGAATTCATTCCTCTAGACATGTGTAACTTACATATGAGAAAAGTATTAAATATATTTCATCGATTAGCAAAGGGGCCGAATAGCTTACATTAAAACAATCTATTCTCTCTTCTTCATTTAGAGCAGTGCTATCCAACAGAACTTTCTGCAATGATAAAAAGAAATGTTCTCTATCTACACTCTTTGGGATAGTAACCATCAGCTACTTGTGGCCATGGAGCACTTGAAATATCACTACTGTGACTGAGGAAGTGAATTTTAAATTTTCTTTAATTTTAATTAATTTACATTTGAATTTAAATACCCACATCTAGTTAGTGGCTAGTGTACTGGATAGTACAGATTTGGAGAATCATGGCTTGGGTTTTGTTACTGCTACTGACCTTTGAAGTAATATGAGAAGGTAGGAGTACAAAACTGGGAAAACTAGGATCATTTAACATTTTGGGATTTTTCAGTTTTCAGTTCAACTATACGTCAAAATGTGAAACAGTCTTTCCATAGACAACTGTAAAGATATGCCCTTCCACACCACTGGGATAATGTGAAGGGTCCTTCTGTTTTATCATGTTAAGGCCCCACCTGGACGGGCTCTTGTTTGAAGAAGGCAGCACAGGGGAGGACACTGGCCTGATGGGAGATGACGTCCCGGCAGCCAAGTTGGGGGACCCAGCTGTGGTCAAAGAGTGGGCTCTTCTGGAAGGGAGGGGGTTTGGCGGGCTAGCGATGGTATTCGCCTCTGTGAGGATGAAAGACAGAAAAGAGACAATGACTCAGATTATAGTTTCCCTCAGAACCAAATGCAAACCAGAGAGGCTTCCGGATATCTGAGCAAATCAACCTATGCAGCTGGTTGCTATACAAGCAGCACCAAAATATTTTTATGAATGGGCTAATCTGGTGGGGTCTTAATGGGTTACATGTTAGAACCATCTGGGAAGCTTCAAAAATAAATAGATGTCCAGCTTCCAGCCAGAGAATATCTGAATCAGTTATTCTTGGATGTGGACAGAGGAACCAGATTTTCTTTTTCTTTTTCTTTTTCTTTTTTTTTTTGTGATAGAGTCTCGCTCTGCCACCCAGACTGGAGTGCAGTGGCGTGATCTCGGCTCACTGCAACCTCTACCTCCCAGGTCCAAGCAATTCTCCTGCCTCAGTCTCCCAAGTAGCTGGGATTACAGGCGCCCACCACCACGCCTAGCTAATTTTGTGTATTTTTAGTAGAGATGGAGTTTCACCATGTTGGCCAGGCTGGTCTCGAACTCCTGACCTCAGGTGATCCACCCGCTTCGGCCTCCCAAAGTGCTGGGATTACAGGCGTGAGCCACCGCACCCGGCCCCAGATTTTCTTAAAAGCTCTAATATGCAGGCAAGGTTGAGAATCACTGGTCTAATCCATCAAATTATACCATGTATATCTACTATTCCCTGTCAGTAATGGCAAGTTAATTAACGGGGATTTTATTCCAAGTATACTATGCTTGCAGAAGCACCTCTTAGGTTTCATTGTCTGGTTAGGACAAAGAGTTTTGTTAGAAATGCTTGCAATACTTAAATCACAATTTAAAACCAAATGTATACTTTTTTCCCCATAAAAATTAAAAAACAAAAATCTCAGATGTAAACATGCCGCTTTACCTGATTCTTCTTGTTCATTAATGTCTTGAGGATCAGAACCACTCCGGCTTCGACACTCTTTGTGCATCTTGGCCTTTCGGGTTGCCATCTCGTCGTCAGTTGCCTCTCCACTCTCACCCTGGGAACACAAAGCTCACAATGGTTCCACGTCTGTATTTCTCTCCCATCACTGCTTTAGTTCACGTAGGTCTCTATTTTCTGACCTACCCACCTTCAATACTGCCTCCCCCTGGTAAAACCGGTAAAGACCTACGTTAAGGCTGACCGAGTATTCTCACGTCATATTATTTCATTTGTTCTTTACTACACAGCAGTACTCCTCAGGGGAGGGAGGCAGACAAGAGGCGGCACACAACCTCTGGAACCTCTGTGTACAGAAGAAACTGTGAAGCAGTAAAGTTTGACATGAGCATCAAAGCCTCCCACAAGCAAAGAGAGTGGCACTTTTTCTAGATAGATGATATGGTTTGGATGTTTGTCCCCTTCAAATCTCATGTTGAAATGTAATTCCCAATGTTAGAAGTGGGGCCTAGTGGAAGTGTTTGGATCATAGGGGTGGATTCCTCATAAATGGCTGAGGACCATTCCCTTGGTGACGAGTGAGTTCTAGGTTTGACTTCGCACAAGGTCTAGTTATTTAAAAGTGTGTAGGCTGGGTTTGGTGGCTCATGCCTGTAATACCAACACTTTGGGAGGCTGAGACAGTAGGATTACTTAAGGCCTGGAGTTCGAGACCAGCCTGGGCATCATAGTGAGACCCCGTCTCTATAAAAAATAAAAAAATTAGCCAGGCATGGTGGTGCACACCTGTGGTTCCAGATACTTAGGAGGCTGAGGCAGGAGAACAGCATGAGCCCAGGAGTTCGAAGCTGCAGTGAGCCATGATCACACCACTGCACTCCAGCCTGGGTGACAGAGCAAGACCCTGCTTCTAAGAGAAAAAAAAAAAAAGTGTGTGGCACCTCTCCCCTTCTCTCTTGCTCCCGCTCTTGCCATGTCATGCGCTGGCTCCCGCTTCACCTTCTGCCATGACTGTAAGCTTCCTGAGGCTCTCACCGGAAGCAGATGCTGCACCATGCCTCCTGTACACCTGCAGAACTGTGAGTCAATTAAACTTCTTTCCTTTATAAATTACCCAGCCTCAGGTATTTCTTTATAGCAACACAAACAGACTAACGAATAGCCATGAAGCAACTATATTATCACTTCATAGTGATATTTCATATTATATAGTTCATAATATATAGTGCTAATATACTTTACATTGTGTTCTACACACAGTATTTGGGGCCTCTGTGATCTCTGTTCTCTTCTAGCCCTTCCTTGCACGCAGAGTGCTCATGCTCTGGCCATCCAGAACAGCATGTGCTTCCTTGAACAAGCTGTCTTTTATGCCTCTATGCTGTCTCCTCTGCTGGGGATACTTTCTCCTATGTTGTTTGCTTGGTAAAATCCTACACGTTCTTCAAGACCTGCATGTCAGTTGCTCTGTGGAGCCCTCTGTGCCTGCCCCTCAGCTCTCTATTTTCCTTCTCTCTGTCCCCATAGCACTCTGGATGACTCGACAATGTCTCTTTTTAGCTTGCACTGTATTTGTTTACATGTCTATGTTCTTTTGTGGACCTTGTCTTTTCCCTGCTGTTCCTGGCACTGGCATGGCACCAAGGAGGTGTGTGTTAATCCCTGGTATCTTTTGTTTTATACCCGACTTTGTCCTCAACCCAAACAACCTAAAGTGGTTTATGGCGATGTTCACCATACAATGGTCCTGGAAGATGGGTTTGATGCTTAATAAACGAACAACACTCTACCCTCATGAGGATTTTCTTCTTTTTCTTGGTAGTGCTTATGCCCAGGGTGTTGTTTCTCTGCATACTGGGCTTCTCAGCATTCTTTGCAGATGTGCCGGGGCTGGGGTTTCGAGCACTCCATCGTCTGCCACCAAACAACTCCACAGCATGAGCCAAAGTTGGGCCTTCATACCGTCCATCCTCCTGTGAAAGAACCACATGGTGAATACAATAGGAAGCACCAAGCAATGGGGAAGTAAACACATTAATGTCTCCCAGAAAATTCCAAGAGGTGGAAGAGCACAGATGGCCACAGAAGAATAATGATCTGGCCACCCAAGTGGCCCTGTTTTCTAACTCACAAGATTCTCTGTCAGGAATTTCATCATGTCCCCTGTTGTCTTGGTCACATCCCTGCTGAGTTCCAGTGACATGCTTTAATATATCAACTGGGGAACAAAAACTTCCCATCCCATTTATAGAGGTTAAATTGCAGAACTACCACTGTAGGAAAATTCATTTAGACTTACTTTGCAAATTAGGTCCTTGGAGATCTTGGAAGGGAGTGGGGCAGGGTATCAATCTAAGTAAAATCAAGTTGTATTTGTCCATTATTGCCAGGTAGGTTTTCACCCAGTTTGATGCTTGGGACTGTCTGACTTGAAATACAGGGTGTGTGACATGCATGAAATTCCCTTTGAAGGGCCCCAGGGAGCTCCTAAAATAGCTGGGCTGCCATCCCTTTGAGTGGCTGAAATCCAAAGATACGGCGCCCATGGGACTCAGAACACCATACATATTAGGATGCTGTGAGCAGCAGCAACACAAAGGGCAGGCAATGGTTCACAGTAGCTACTAAGGCAACTCTGTGTAACATCCTGTAAGTAACAACAGGGATCTATTAATTAAACAATTGTCAATGATTCTCCCCATAAGTCAGTTAATAAAACCACAAAAAGTTGCCTATGAGCTAAAGATGATATTGATATTTCATGCATTGTATAAGAGGGCTCTTTAAAAATTAATTTCAATGTACTGTCTTTACTCTTCAAAAACATTTAAGGCTGGCTCTCCTTTGCAGTTCCAAAAAAGTGCTTATAGATAGATTTTGCTTTGTTGCAGATCATATGCAAAGAACAAAGAAGCTTTGTGTGTGTGTGTCTGTGTGTGTGTGTGTGTGTGTGTGTGTTTGCTCCTTCAGCCTAATGTTTAATAACTGATTTTATGACTTGTGCATTCCCACTTCCTGCATCCTGTTATGGATCCCAGGATGCTGAATAACTTGGGTACTTGACAAAGAAACCTTTTGGTTACCTCTTATAGAGGAACATTGTGACTTATGCCTGTCCATGATCTGTTTCTCCCTTTTCTAACCATACCCCAATTTTACTTTAACTGTCTCTTCTCCACTGGATATAGTCTCGATAGGTGTGCCAATCAAGCTGAAATATCCTCCTTTGACCAATGATTGGCACATCATCCCAATAAGCCAATCAGAATCCCCTTCCTGGAGCAGGGTTCTTGAATGCAGTGATGGAGAGAATGAAAATGGTTGGAGATCAGTCCACCTGCTGGAGGCCTGCTGAAGAGAGTCCCTGCTAACAAGTCACTGGGAGTGACTCCAAGTTGGAATAAACATTTCATGAATGAAACCTAATGGATAGGTTTTAACTACCATTTTGAATAACATACTCTGAATCTGAAAGAAGAGTAACACTTTTATTTATGGATTTTAACCAACACATCTTTAAAAGCTTAATAGGCCCATTATAGTTTACATGTAAAATAATTGGCACCATTAACCTCTACTGCTTTGATTTTTCTAATTTCAGAACATCCCAATATGGGTCAAACTTTACCACTAACAGAAATATGTTTAGGTCAGGAAAAGGAAGGATGCCTCTGTTTAGTTTTTAAAGGAAGCTTTCTGAGAAGTAAAATGTAGTTTTAATCTTACTTTTGTTTTACACAAAATAATAAACTTGTTTGGGATAGATGAAGGATATACTTTCTTCTTTTTTTTTTTCTTGGAGGTGGAGTCTCCCTCTGTTGCCCAGGCTAGAGTGCAGTGGCGTGATCTTGGCTCACTGCAACCTCTGCCTCCTGGTCTCTCCTGCCTCAGCTCCCAAGTATCTAGGATTACAGGTGTATACCACCACACCCAGCTAATTTTTGCATTAGTAGAGATGGGGTTTCACCATGTTGGTCAGGCTGGTCTCGAACCCCTGGCCTCAAGTGATCCACCCACTTCAGCCTCCCAAAGTTCTGGGATTACAGCTCTGAGCCACCGCACCCGGCCTACCTTCTTTTTTTAATGTGGGAGATGGACTACCATAAGTGAAGGCACATGTTCAATTTTAGAAAACGGTTTTTTTGTTTTTGTTTGTTTCTTTTTTCTTTTTGTTTTTTCTTTTTTTGAGACGGAATCTTGCACTCTTGCCCAGGCTGGAGTGCAGTGGAGAAAACAGTTTATGTGAAAGTTGAAGATTAGAAAATAGATTCTTTAAAATATATCCATGCACTGTTACCTCTTGGCATATCTTTGTGTGTGACATTTTGAAGACCATTAAACCAACCTGTATCCTTTAAATAAATCTCTTTTTCCCCCCATAAAGATAGCCAGAATCTGTTTTTTGCTTATAACCAAAGATATTTACCTGGTAATCCCATATTTAACTTTCTTAGCCTCCCAGAGCTCCTTCCAAATACCCAGGATTATGGGCCATCAGTTCTGTCCATGACAACCTTGGGCCAAAGCTCAAGATATTGGTCTTTCCTCCACACCCCACATCACATCAACGTCTCTGCACAGTTTACTTTCTTGGATTTTCCTGTATTTTTCCTAGGCTTCTCTACAAATGTTATTACTTCTTCTTGTCTTTTGTGTTATCTCTTGTTACTACTTCCATCAGTAGTACTCAAATACTTGTAGTATTTGAAAGTAACTCCACTTACATTTACCACATAAGGAAATTCTAATGTCAGAAAGATTATTTTCTATATAAGCACTTCCCAAGCTAGAGATTTAAAAATCCCCTTATAGAGCTGTTAACAGAAGTTTGGAAAAACCCAGTGTTTCACAAATTTCTTTAGCTTATAGATAAATTTAAATAGTTTTTTTTTTTTTTAACTTTAGGGCATCTGAGAGAATTTAATTTTCTAAGAGGTATTATAAATCACCAATACAGATATTAAACATTAACAAAAGATTTGATCTTTTGTTCTCTAAGTACTAAGTTAGCATCTTCTTGGTGATCCCCGAGTCAATTTGGGAACTGGTTTATATGATGAGAAAATGATCAGTCCATTGGTCTTTCCCACTTTTTTCTTTTGAAAGAAATCTTGAGTATCTGTTTCTAAGGCATGTTGCCCAACTTCGTAAATGGCTCATGTAGAGAGAGCAGTGTCAAGGAATAACATCACCTATATTTCTGAAGTGGTTGAGGAGTATGAGCTGCTTTGCCTCTACGCTGCAACATCTTGGTTCTGTGCAGGGGTGGTAGGGGAGGGTGGAGCTGTGTTTGCAGCTGGGTAGGACTGAGTCTTCTGTAGGTCACTTCTGTCTCTGTTCCAGCAGCAGCTTTTACCTCTTAATCTACTGTTCGTGGTCTCAGCTGGTGCCTCCTTCAGTAAAAGCTGAAGAGTGCTAGGGTAAATGAGAAACCAAGTACCTCTTCTGTATTAATTCAGTGACCTATGCTACAAGCTTGAGAAGGAGACAAATGGAACAACTAAACTACACAGACTGTGACAGGAATTGTAATTAAGCTTAAACACTGGTCTATGTCCATGTTTGATGAATTTTCCTGATTCTAGAAGGCCAAGGAATAATTGTAATTAAAAATTGATATTCATAGTAGCTCCTGAAGACTTTTTTCTTTCTTTCCCAGCTGAGTGCACTGAAAGCTCCCTGTGGACTACACAGGAAGCAGGTATTTTGTTTTCTTTCTTTTTTTTTTTTTCTTTTTGAGACAGAGTCTTGCTCTGTCACCCAGGCTGGAGTGCAGTGGCATTATCTTGGCTCACTGCAACCTCCACCTCCCGGGCTCAAGTGATTCTCCTGCCTCAGCCTCATTAGTAGCTGGGGTTACAGGTGCATGACTAATTTTTTATATTTTTAGTAGAGGTGGGATTTTGCCATGTTGGCCAGGCTGGTCTCGAACTCCTGACCTCAGATGATCTACCTCCTCAGCCTCCCAAAGTGCTGTGATTACAGGCGTGAGCCACTACACACGGTCAGGTATTTTGTTTTCCATTTTAGATGAGTTAACTAAAACTGGCTTTGTGCTGTGTAACTTTAGGATAATTGTGTACATAGGACTATCTGCTTATTAATTAATCAAGTTAGTCACTCAGGATATGGTCTCTACTCATAATCACGGCATGGGTGTAGGGAAAGAAGAAAGAAGGGTCATTACATGTGCCTTGTCTAATTTCCTGGGGCAACAAATGTTTTTAATTGTCAGAAATGTATTCGAACTGTGACAAGTACATGAAATCAGCCATTTGAGTAGTTCAAGTGGTAGTTCTATTTGTTCTGTGACAATACAAAAGATATTTCTTTTTGCCGTGAAGATAGAAAAGCATAGCAAAGAAAAACTGAATACTTTGATACAACTCATTTGAGAATGACACTTCAAGTGTCACCTGCTTGTGGAGTTTAAGACTCAATTTCCAAACAATCTGTACCCTCTTTTCTCCAAAGGATGCTACTCTGGTTATGCCTGTGTCTCTTCTATCTCATTCAGCCCAGCCCTGTTGCCACCCTAAACTATAGTGCTAGAGTACCTGATAACATAGGGTTAATGAAAGACTAACTCACTCAATGTAAGCAGCTGACTGTGACAAACTGCCCACTAAGGGCTGCTGCCCCAACAAACCTAGTAAAGAAGAACTCCACATAAGAATTATCCCACATTTGGGAAAATTTCTTTCAACCTTAAAGAAATTAACCCCTCACCTCTACAATTAGGCAGCAGTACGCAGTAAGTTAAAGAACTCTCCAAAAGTCACATAGCATGTTAGGAAATGAACCAGGATTTTAATTTTGATAGGGACAGTTTTCAATGTATCAGCTAGTCACTAACTAATAATAAAAGTATTCAGATAACAATGCTTTCCATTGAACCTTGAGTAAGTGAAAATGCTTATATTAACTGGTTTCTTTGCAGATGGGAGAACTACAATGACCCTGGGACTATTTTTATGTAATATAATACAATATATACAAATATAATATAAAATAAAAACAGTGGCCAGGGTCATTGTAGTTCTCCCATCTGCAAAGAAACCAGCTAACATAAGCATTTTCACTTACTATAAAATCTAAGTAAAATGTATTTCATACAAAATACAAATAGGACCACCTATGAGTACAGACACTATTCTTCATACATACGAATTATACTGTGGCTTTACACATATTAACTTTTTTTTTTCTCTGAGAGAGTCTCGCTCTATCACCCAGGCTGGAGTGCAGTGGTGCGATCTTGGCTCACCGCAACCTCTGCCTCCTGGGTTCCAGCGATTCTCCTGCCTCAGCCTACTGAGTAGCTGGGATTACAGGCGTGTGCCACCATGCCCGGCAAATTTTGTATTTTTAGTAGAGACGGGTTTTCACCACATTGGCCAGGCCGGTCTTGAACTCCTGACCTTGGGTGATCTGCCCATCTCGGCCTCCCAAAGTGCTGGGATTACAGGCGTGAGTCATTGCCTCAATTAATTCTCACAGCCACCCTGTGAGCAGGTGTTATTATTTTCATTTTATAGAAAAGGGGATCGGGGTACCAAGAGGTTAAGTAAAAACTGCCCAAGGTCACCACAGGTAGTAACTGTCAGAGCTGGGAGCATGAACTTGGTGGTCTGGTCACCAAGTGTGTGCTCTTGAGTATTACGCTAGTGAGGAAAGAGGGATGGCTGTGCCCCTTACCTGATAGAGGCTGACGTACTGTTTCCGCAGCCACTGCTGTCTTTGGTCAGGGAATTTCCTCATCTTTCTCACAGCTCTAGTGAGTTCCAACAATCCGCTGAAGAGCATTTTAGCTGTGTGCTTTGGTGCCACGAAGTGCAATAATCTATTGTCCGTGGTCTGAAGCCCATAGAGCAGTGTCACACCAGTCTCTGACAGGAACATGCTACCCAGTTTGTTCTGAACACACACAGTGTGTATATCAATGCCAGGGTGGCCCATGTATACAGCCTTCACTGCAAAAAGATCCAAGACCCCTTCCGTCAGGCCACTTAATCCAGCATTGCCCAGTAGTGGGAATTTTCCAGGCTCAGCTGTGTTATTAAGTACACCAAGTTTTGCTTTAGTGCTGGCTGGGGAGGCAGTTGTGGGCTTTACCCAGGTCAAGGTGCTATTGTCAGGCTGAAGCTGGAGGAAGCAGCGGGCAGAGAGGTGTGTGTCCTGGTCGTAGTGGATGACCGTGGCACCCTGCAGCAGGAACTGGTGCACATCGGCTTGGATGGACAGCACATACCATGGGATGAGCTCTGTTCCATGGTCGAAGGCCTTCTGTGAGTCCTCTGAACCATGAGAGTCGTATTCTTTGGATTGCTCAAAGATATCATTGTCTGAATCCAACAAATCTCCAATTATAAACCTGAAGGAAAGAAACAGCAATTTGGTTTGTCCTATAATCAAAAGTGAGAACAACCCAAAGCCATTTTCACTGACACTAGACTTCGTTTTTCATCCCACTATGAATTCAAATTAGCATAGGAAATACAAAATACTAAATAGCACATAGTAACTTTTAATAACCGAGGCTGGGTGTGGTGGCTCATTCCTGTAATCCCAGCACTTTGGGAGGCCAAGGAGGGTGGACCACTTGAGGCCAGTAGTTCAAGACCAGCCTGGCCAACATGGTGAAACCCTATCTCTACTAAAAATACAAAAATCAGTCAGGCATGGTGGCATATGCCTGTAGTCCCAGCTACTTGAGAGGCTGAGGCAGGAGAGTTGCTTGAACCTGGGAGGTGGAGCTTGCAGTGAGCTGTGATCGTGCCACTGCACCCCAGCCTGGGTGACAGAGAAAAAAAAAAAAATTTCGAGTAACTTTTTATAACTGTATTCTAATATTCTTTATAACTGTATTCTTATCATTAGCAAGGTATCTGACCATAAGCATAAGAAAACTACTAGACGAGTTACTGTATTTTTATTCTCAACAACAATAATCTTTATTATGTATTAGTTTTCCCTCTTGTGTCAGGAACTGTGTTAAATACTTTATGTACATTTTTTGTACTAAATCCAATCTACTTGCAAGGTAAGTTTTATTATTCTTTTTCTACCTGTGAGGAAACTGAGGTTCAGAAAGGGAAAGTAATTTGCTGAAGGTAACCCACCTCAGAAGAGACCAAGCCAAGGTAAGGTTTTGGTCTAACTTCATAGCCTGGGATTTTCATTGTTAGGCTTGTTTGCCTTCAATTAAATCATAAACAAAAGTCATGATCTGAATATACTGGGGCTAAAATAGGTAAAAACAAGACTTAACCGGCTGGCCGAGAAGCACCTCTGTTAAAAATAAAATACAATTAGTTCAAAGATACTCCTTTGAAAGAAAGTAGGCAGATTGCTTGAGCCCAGAAGTTTGAGACCAGGCTGGGTAACGTGGTAAGATCATAGCTCTACAAAAAATACAAACATTGGCTGAGTATGGTGGCATGCCTGTAGTCCCAGCTATTCAAGAGGCTGAGGTGGGAGGATTGCTGGAGCCTGGGAGGTGGAGTCTGTAGTGAGCTGTGATGGCACTGTTGCACTCCAGCCTGGGCAATAGAGCAAGACCCTGTCTCAAAAAATAAAAATAAATGAAATTTAAAAAGGACACTCCTTGGGAAATATGATCACGGTGGCCAGATAAGTAAAACAGTTCTCTTGGACTCAACGTTAGATTTCTACTGTGTGTGTGCGTGTGCGTAGGTGTACACAGAAAAGGCTAGTCTGCATAGAAAATTTAGCACGTTCCTTCCACTGAGTCAGGAACCTGGATTATTTGAGCCAAGAGAACCAAGGAGCAGTGAAGGCAAGGGATTGCTTCTTTTTTACCTGGCCACCTTGGCAGGAACCTGCCCAAGAGTCTCATTCTTTTCAAAGCATAGGAAGTTGTTAGTAAGATCAAGGTTTCTGCTGTTTGGTCCACAGACATCACTAGCAAAGTAGTGAGTAGAATTGTGAAGGAGCTGGTACATAGGCTGGTCCATGTGTCTCCAGGAAGGAAGGCTCTCATGCTCAGGAGACACTTGGGCCACCTACTGACTCTTGATGAGGCAACGACAGTATCATGGGGCTTGTTGACACTCCTCAGTTTAGATTGTTGTCCCTGAACAAGATTATCATTCTTGCTTTCAAACAGCAGGTTCTACCTCCTTGCCCCACACGTGGATATTCTTTTAAAAAAAAGTCTACCAGAAATATTGAATTTTAGTGTCTCACAAATCTGATGGTGACAAAATCCATTTCAGAGCCCCATACAAGAAATAACCAAAAGTCCAACAACAATAAAATATATGCCTAGATTTTGGTGTATTCATGCAATGTCATTCTGTACAGCAATGAAAATGAATAAGCAATAGCTAACTACATGGAATAACACAAATTGTAAGCAAGACACACAAGAATGTATATGATATGTATTTGTGATACATAAATACATACATTTATGTAAATGTCAATTACAAAACCAGGTGAAACTACTATACTATTTAGGAATGCATATTAGTAGAAAAACTACAAAGAAAAACAAGATGTTATTGTAAAACTTATAATAGTTTTCTCTAGGGGGAAGCTGGTAATAATTGGGAAGGGAAATAAGTAGTTTAGGGGTGCTGGCAATGTTCTAACCCTGGGTGCTAGTTATACTCAGTCACTTGATAATTATTCAAATACATTGTTTCAATAAACTTTTAATTTTAGGATAGTTTTAGACTTATAGAAAATTCCAAAGAACATATACCTCACACAAAAATGTCCCTATTAATATCTTATATTAGTCTGGGATATGTGTCATAATTCGTGAACAAATCCTAACACATTATTACTAATTAAGGTCCACATTTTATTCAGATTTTCTTAGTTTTTACCTAGTGTCCCTTTTCTCTTCCAGGATCTCCCGTTACATTTACTTGTCAGGTCTCCTTAGGCGATGACAGTCTCTCCTTGTTTTAGGTGCTCTTGACAGTTTGGAGGAGTACTGCTCAGGTATTTTGTGGAAGGTCCCTCAATTAGGACTTGGCTGATATTTTTCCCATAAGTAGATGCAGGTTATGGATTTGGGGAAGGAAGACCATAGAGGTAAAGTGTCATTCTTATCACATCGTGTTGAGGGCACCCACTACCAACATGACTTCTCCCTGGTGATACTGACACTGATCACCTGGCTGAGGACCTGTGTGTCATGTGCCACTGTACAGTTACTACTACTATTATTAACTCATTTCCATACTCTACTCTTCGGAAAAAAGTCACCATGCCCAGCTCACTCTTAAGGCGTGGGGAGTTATGTTGCACTTCCTTGAAGGTGAAGAATCTACCTAAGTTATTGGAAATTCTTTTGCACAGAAGATGGATCTCTTCTCCCCCATTTGTTAGTTTATTTATCATTTACACATATCATTTACTTATATCAGTATGACCTCATGAATATTAAAACTTTGGGTGATTGATAATGTGATATCACTTTATTTATTTTATTGTTGTGGCCATTGGGAGCTCTTCCTGTTGGCTCTTGCATTCCTTTCACAGCTCCCATCACTGTGTTTCTTTTGAGCACTTCCTTACTACAACAAGATTCTCCAGGCTCATCTTGTATATTTTCTGCCCCAGTCCTAGAATCAACCACTGTAGGAGAAACCTTGCCTCCCTTTCTTGAAGAATGGTATTAGAAACCAAGATCTGGTCCGGGTGCAGTGACTCACACCTGTAATCCCAGCACTTTGGGAGGCCAAAACAGGTGACCCTCTTGAGGCCAGGAGTTCAAGACCAGCCTGGCCAACGTGGTGAAACCCCATCTCTACTAAAAATACAAAAATTAGCTGGGCGTGGTGGCAGGCACCTGTACTCCCAGTTACTTGGGAGGCTGAGGCACAAGAATTGCTTGAACCCAGGAGGCTGAGCTTGTAGTGAGCAGTGAGCTGGCATTGTGCCACTGGATTCCAGCCTGGGCAACAGAACAAGACTCTGTCAAAACAACAACAACCACAACAACAACCACCACCACCAAGATCTGGGGTTACATGATATTTTATACTCTTTTCCTAATGTTACTTCATATTATGAATTAATATTACTTCATTCACTTCATAAAAAGTGAAATAAAAAAATCATTTGTGTCTTATTTAGCTCCATCCCTCTGAAATTGCTCTCGGTAACACTGGAAAACCAATACTTATGTCCTTGTACACAATGGCTTCATATATGCCTGCTGCAGTCATCCTAGGTTTAATATTAAACATCACCACCTGTTTGCTGTGTGACCTCATTAAAACACTCAACCTCTCTGAGCCTCACTATTAGATGGCAAAAAGACAATGCTCATCTCATAGAATAATGGTGAAGATCAAATAAAATAACAGTTGGAAAGCACTTAGCACAGCACCTGTCTTGGTAAAGTATACTCATTAAATATAGGAAGACCAATTCCTTGCACTTTTCCTTTCTCGCTTTCTCTTCTCTAGGCTATCTCGGCCCAGCCGTTCCTCTAGAGGGGCTTTCTTTTTTTTCTTTTTGGAGAAGGAGTCTTGCTCTGTTGCCCAGGCTGGAGTGCAGTGGCATAATCTCAGCTCACTGCAACCTCCGCCTCCCGGGTTCAAGTGATTCTCCTGCCTCAGCCTCCCCAGTAGCTGGGATTACAGGTACCCGCCACCACACCCAGCTAATTTTTGTATTTTTAGTAGAGACGGGGTTTCACCATCTTGGCCAGGCTGGTCTTGAACTCCTGACCTTGTGATCCACCTGCCTCGGCCTCCCAAAGTGCTGGGATTGTAGGGGTGAGCCACCACGCCCGGCCAAGGGGCTTTCTTCCGGGACCATTTCCACATTCTCCATGTCCTACTTCTTGTTGTTGTTTTAAGAGCAAAAAGGATTCAATTGGTGAGTGTTAGTACCCATTAAAATACAACATGTAAATTTGGACATAGAACTTCTGATTTTAATCTAACAAGATAAATGGTGTTTTCCATATTCCATGTAATTTAAGTTCTGAGTTAAGTCAAGCATGTTCCAGTGAACTACTACAAGCATTATAAAAAAAACAGTGTCTGGAAAGAAAAATTATAAGGCTTTTCTGGAGCCTGTTTCTGCTGCTCAGAGATGAGGTAAGCTGGGAGAGAGGGGACGCTGTCTTTCTTGGAGTCAGTTTTTATTTTAGAATGCAAAAAAGAACTAATGCCAGATGGTAATAATTCCATTAAAAAGCAATCTTCCAGGGACTAATGCTCAAAATAAAATTGACAATTGTTCGTAATGAAATAAGTTCATTTCAAGCAGGAAACTAGTAGCTTTTGTCTCTTAGATGATATAGTGAATGTTATGCAATTTTGTGTCTGATTCTCTTAGAAGATAATTTCCTGTGAGTTTACAAGAAGGGATAAGGTGGAATGTTAAGACTTATTGAGGAACTATATAATGTTAACCGAAGATCAAAGATGTGGTTTACCAGCAAAGAAAATACCTTATCAAACTCAGGTTGTATGACTTAAGGAGAGGACCAAGGAGTAAAAATAGAAGAAAGGTTTTTATCCTACTCCTAAAAAGCTTCCATGGTATCCTTCAGTTAGAAACCATAGACAGATAAACACTTGTCTAATTTCCCTGATGAAAATTTTACACTGGGTGATTGACAGGTATTTGTTAACCTGGTTAAATATTTTCTTTGTAAGGGTTCGTTTGCTTCCTGCAAATTTAACATAATCCCTTGAACATGAATCACCACGTGATAAACAAGCCTAATTTAATTTTTTAAGATAGAAGTAAACCTATGTCCTTTCCAAAGGATCCTGCTACAGCTGTTCTCTCTAATAAAATCTAGTGTTTTTAATGCTCTCTTCTGGAAAATTCTTGCTTTTAATTAACCTAGCACCTTCCTTGACTATAAGCATTCTCTTATTATATCTAAGTAGTCTGTGGGTTTTGGAACCAGCCTGCCTGAATTGAAATCCTGGCCCTGCTACCTATGAGAGTAAAATGGAACTGTCATGAAGATTAAATAATTTAATATATGGAAAGAATTTAGGGCAGTGTTTGCTTAAACATAGGCTCTCAATAAACATTAGCATCTTAAATATTGCTAATATTGTTGTCTGGCTTGAGTTTACTAAGTTAATATTATAGAACAAAGCCATCCATACAAATGGAGATTCTCTGTAAAAATAGAGTCCAAGTTTCAAGTTGGGATTTAAGTGAGAAACAAGCCTAAGGTGAAAGTTGTGCAGGTAGTGGGAAAATGGCCTTTGTTACAAATCACAGACGCAAGATGGGTCTGAGGTGTTGGCCAGAGAAGTAGAGAGAGAGACAAATACAGAATCCCAGGTATCCCCAGCAAAGCCGGGGAGTGAGACTGTATGAAAATCTGGGCTGGGCTGAGGCAGCTGGTAGAGATAAAGGATGTTGTGAGTTGGGCATTGGTAAGGCTGAGGCCTGCCTGCATCTTTCCCCGTGGAGAATAACTGATTTCCTATCATTTTATGATTTGGGACATCCACATGCATACTGTGTGTGTGTGTGGTTAATCCTGGTAACTATTATCTTTTCTCAGATATTCTGCTTAGCTTTCTTTTTTTCCTATCCCTGTGGGGTTGGATTATCGTCCAGGCGTGCCTCTAATCAGAGGCTATTGCGATAGAAGGACACAGAAAAGACCTCTTTGCAGTAAGGGAGAGGAGGATGACTGAGGGTTCTTCTGAAATGTTGACTGCTACCAAGGGTGTCCACACCTAAGTGCTGGAGCCCCCTGTATTAGTCCATTTTCACACTGTTATAAAGAACTGCCCGAGACTGGGTAATTTATGAAGGAAAGAGGTCTAATTAACTCACAGTTCAGCATGGCTGTGGAGGCCTCAGGAAACTTACAATCACGGTGGACGGTGAAGGGAAAGCAAGGCACCTTCTTCACAAGGTGGCAGGAAGGAGAATGAATGCAGGAGGAACAACCACACACTTATAAAACCATCAGATCTCCTGAGAACTCACTATCCTGAAAACACATGGGAGAAACCGCCCCCATGATTCAATTACCTCCACCTGGTCTCTCCCTTGACACGTGGGGATTATAGGGATTACAATTCAAGATGAGATTTTGGCTGGAGGCACAACCAAACCAGAACTTCAGCTTGGCATTTTAAAGGTGTGATGCACACATTAATCATGATAGGCACCATTTATATTGGCACTTAGAGTGTGCCATGCATTTTGCTTAATTTATATGCATCTCTCACATAATCCTCACAAAAACCCTATCAAGTAGTATTGTCATTTCCGGTTTACAGATGACAAAACTGAGGCTTAGTAAGATTCAGCTACCTACCTAGGTGACAGAAATAGTAAGAGGTGGTGTCAAAATTCAGTCCCAGGCAATGTGACTGGAAGGTTTGAGTTCTTAATCAGCTCAAGCAGCCTCCATTGTAGGTTTCTGTCATCATCTACTTATATCTCATTTCTCCAAATGTACAAATCCTTCTTAAGGTGCAGCATGCCAAAGAGGGTCAACAATATTGAAAATGACGACAATAAGAACTTGCAGCTCCTATATGACTCTATACTCTTCTCTACACACCTTCATACTCCTCATTTCTATTTCCCAACAATGGTGCCGCATGCTACTCTGAGGTCTCCATGCCTTTGTATGTTTTTAAACATACAAATGCATAGCTTATTTATTCTTTAGGCTCATAAACAAAAAAGTAATTATTAATGAGCATTATAATTCATATGAAATGTAATTGCAATGCTTTCAGAATTCAGATGTTCCTAATCTTCAGGAGTTAGACATAAAAAGAGGCTGAGGTTAGCCCCTCTACAATCAAAAGAAATGCCTTAAACATTGCAGGACAAAGGATTCTCCCCTGTGACTGAACAAATGGTGAGGCTCATGACCCAGCTCTACTGTTTATTAGTCAGATAAGTGACTTCAGCTCGCTAGGCACAACTTCTTCATCTGTAAAGAAGTCAGATAAGCCTACTTGAAGACCCCATTGACATTTCAAGATTTTTTCAGCTCAATTCCCTCCCTGCCGAGACCTTGAAGTTTGTTTTGTTGTTGTTGTTGTAGAGACAGGGTTTCACCATGTTGCCCAGGCTGCTCTTGAATTCCTGGGCTCAAGTGATCTACCTGCCTTGGCCTCCCAAAGGGCTGGGATTACAGGCCTAAGCCACTGGGCCCAGCAAAAAGAAATCTTGAACTTTTTATAATCAGTTTTTGAGGTTTCTATGAGTGTTTCTAGTGGTTTTCTGGCAGAAGTAGCTGTGAGGTTTGTGAAGAATTATAAGAGCACCCTGTAGGTGGGGTAAACCAAAGGACCATGAGATTGTCCCTTCTTTCTTTGCTGTAGTTTTCTCAGGGCTGGTGGTTGCCAAGTGAACAGGGGCTAGAGGTTGCTGTTTGTAGAGTCTCTGTTTCAGTCAGATCAACAAAGCACAGCTCCTATGGGCTTTTCAATCTGCACGTCTTTGGCAGACATAACCCTGCACTGGACATTTTAACATGGGGCTCTCAATCAGGAATGGATTCCCAAGTCCCGGCAAATGGCCACAGAAGTAGTGCTTGCTGATCTGGTTTTGGTGAATTCCATTAAACAGTCCTACCACCTATCTTGTGTGTTGAGGTTCCTTTCAGAGTAGCAGTCACTTGAGGTAAGGAAGCTATCACTGGCACTTAAGTACACAAGTTTCAAAGTGAGGATTTCAATATGACTTCACAGGTTTTATAAAAGAAATATTTGCATTTTTGTGTTTTTCTCCCCTTCTAAGAGTGCTCGCAGCAGGGTTTGGAAAATGGGCAGTGGAAGAGAAATGTTCTTAGGATGTAGAAGATAAAATGATTAGGAAGAAGACAAGAGACTGTGGAGAAAATTAGAGACAACAATTTCATAACAGGTGAAAATGATGCAAGAAAGTTACCACTTGAAGGAACTCCAAGGGAAAGGAAAGGATAGTCTAGGGGTCTGACACTCAGTAAAAGTGGCAGTCCTGAAGGTATTTTAGAAAGGTCAAATGACATACACACACGCACAAACACACACACAGCCCCAGATGAAGGTTATTGTAAAAAAAGCCATATGAAATTCATTATTTTATCTATTTCTATCCGATAGGGTTTAAGGAAGGAATTTCAGCCAGATACAGTACGAGGAAAAGGCATTTTTCTCCCAAACATCTGTTTAATTTTTCTTACAAATATTGTGAAACTTATAAAGAATTGTGATTTCCTCTTTCCTGTTACTGCTAGGAATCTCAGAACAAAATGTAGTCACTCTATAGACTATATAACATACATTTTTGTATGTTTTATTTTCTCCTATTCTTATTTTTCTTTAATATCCTCAATTATTCATATTTATTCTTAAAAGCATCTACAAAATCTTTTATTGGAAGAAATAGATATATACATAGATGCTGAGAGAGAGAGAGAGAGAGATTAAGAACTTAAATGGCTCTGAGAGGCTTTCTGTGCAGATGTGCTTATTTGTAGAGGTCTTCTCTCTATGTATAGATTGCCACTAATGTTAGCAAACTGTTAAGTGAAAAATCTTTGAAACAATCTCTGAACAACTGGAATTACTGAACAATTAAAAAACCTGCAGATGCCTTGTGTGTGTAGGGTTAATTTTACCTCAACTTACAGAGCAGCGTTTCTCAAAGTGAGATCATTAACCCTCGACTTAGAATCACCCAGAGGTTGGGAGAGGTAAAAATACTGATTTCTAGATATCACCCAGACCTAACTAAGTCAGTAGATTTGATTTAAAAGTATCTTAATACCCACCCCAGTACCCCACCCAAGAATTAAAAAAAACCACTGTTACAAAAACTAGGAAATAAAAGATCACAGCTCTCCTCCTGAAATTTAATGTGTTGAATTCTTAGAAATGGCAGGATAGCTCTAGGTTTGTTTGCTTGTTTTTTTTTTTTTTTTTTTTTTTTTTTTTTTTTTAAAGGGGTAATAGATGGTAAGAAGTTAAATTATGAGCAGTAATTTTAGAACAAAGCAGCACAATGAGAGAAGT
Organism: Macaca thibetana thibetana; assembly: GCF_024542745.1. Lineage (NCBI taxonomy): Eukaryota > Metazoa > Chordata > Mammalia > Primates > Cercopithecidae > Macaca > Macaca thibetana. The sequence goes on along the minus strand of NC_065586.1, from coordinate 90,083,277 downwards.
AAATTTGAATTTGGAATTGGTAAAGTTTGAAGATAAAGAAGTGTGGCTTAATGATAAAAGTGGCAGGTTTTGATGAGGTGTCCATCTGAAACTAAGCTGAAGTAGGAAAGAACTCATCAACAGGAAAAAAGAAGACATGAGCATTCCTCACTTTTAACGTGTAAAACTTACTGCCATCGGCTTTTATCCTTCAAGGAACTTTTCCTGGAGCTGTTCCCTTCACTGGGGCTGTCCTCCTCGTCTGTCTCCAGACTTCGACTGCAGCTCCGGATGACCTGAAAGATGCTGTTGACAGTGGACTCCTTCTCCGAATTCTTTAAGCCATTTTGTCCCACTCGTTGTAAGAAATTATCTTGTCCACTGTAATCTGCTACAAACTACAGAAAAATATATCGAGAATTTGCTATTGCAACTTAATGTGCCTGGATAACCTACTTGGCTAGGGAAAAGAAATCATAACGTAATAAATAATGGCATTTGTGCCTATTTTATGGGAAAGAAAACAAGAGCCTCCAGGAAAAACATTTTTTCGTTTCACCACATGAAATATCAAAATTCACCCTTGTTTCCACTGAGACAACTTTAATCCCTCTAGGAATCGACACTCCACTTCAAATTTAAAACACAAAAAACAATATTATTTCAGGGCTCCCTAAGGAGAAGGTTAGCCAATTTGCAGAGGAAGGGCATAGTTATTTTATCCTTATAGTGAGAATTGAGAAAAACCATGAGTAAAGTATGCTATTCTACGGAACCAGATAAAATGACTGGGCCCAAGCAAAACACTGAGAAGGGGTGATGTTTTGCTTTATTGCTCATGTGTTGTATAATAACACAGCGGCTTCTTCCTAGTTTTTGAGCTCTTTAAGCTCTTATTGTTTGTACAGTTGATCAGGAAGCTTCTCCCATCAGAGGTGAGAGCTGTGTCTGGGATAAGAGATGCGGAGTTCCCTCTTCTTAAGACGTGAGGAAGCTGGAGGGGTGTGGCCTGGGAGGCTTCCTTTAAGCATTCTCCTCCATTTCTTGCCCTTTTATCCTAGCTCATAACCCAGAGAGATGCGGTGGTGTTGCCTGTACCTGTCAGGGGTTCTTAAGTCTTCCTGATATCAGGTGATGCCTTTGCTCCCAGGTGACACAGAAGAGGCTGAAGGTTGAAGAGAGTCTTCCCACTCCATGGAGAAGGCGTGTACATGACTGTGTGTGTGTGTGTGTGTGTGTGTGTGTGTGTGTGTGTGAGAAACGTCAGTAGTAGGTTCTGTCATCATGGCAGGAATAATCCTAGATTTGGGTTTGGTCCCAGGTAAGGGACTTCTCAAAATCTCCATAAGCTTCTTTCCATTTTAGTAACTTCTTTCATTTTTAAACACCTTAGAGAGAGGTTTCCTTATCCTTTCCCTCCAGTTTCTCAATTCCCCGTCTCTCCAATGCCCAATGCCTTGGGTCAAAGCTCACACTATCCCTTCTGCTCTGGGAATCAGGAACAGGAGGCAATGAACCTGGGAGGAACGAGGCTCTGGGGATCAGGAGCCTGGAACTTGTCTCTACATGCATCTTCAGGCTCTCTAGCATCTTCCCACAAAGGATGAAAATAAAGCAGTTTTTTCTTCCACTGATGTGGAAAACTTAATACTGTCATTTGACTTTCTTTATCTCCTGCATCCAGACATTCCCACCCAATAAGAAAAACCTGTCAATCTTTAAAAACCACCAGAAAACAACGCCCTTTTTGACTTGTACTTACACATTAAACCTAATACATTAAAACTAATTTCACAATACTATGTCCCATACAGTGCTAGTCCCACACATTCTTTTCCACAGAACTTCCAAGGATCTATGTGCTACCCAGAAACAATATAACAATTATTAACCTTGTGTTCAATCAGCGATCATTTCTTTGGTGAGCACAGACAGGGCCTGATGAGACAGCCAGCAACAGTGGCTCTTCAGGCCAGGATGATTGTGAAAGGCCTTACCTCTAAAGTTTCTTCTTGGGAATTGTACCGCGGGCATATCTTCATGAGGCCAGAGGCGCCGTCAAGCACTTCACAGAGCTCCTTAAGAAACACTCCACAGAACGGAACCACCTTACAGCCAGGGATGTGCAGGGCACGTGTCACCACCTTTCTGTACTCACAAGAGGACTCATGCTGGGCCATAGCATCCTTCAGGCTCCTCATGGTCTCAATATCAGACTGGTCCATAAACTGCCACATTTTTAAAACTTTTCTTGACCTATTGCGAGTAAATGACGTTTTTTAGACTGAAGAAGAAATAATATAGTTTACAGCAAGGAGCCTAAATTCCATACAAATTCATTCTCTTTACCAAGTTTTTTTTTTTTTGGTGGAGTCTCACTCTGTTGGCCCAGGCTGGAGTGCAGTGGCGTGATCTCGGCTCACTGGGTTCAAGTAATTCTCCTGCCTCTGCCTCCCCAGTAGCTGGGATTACAGGCATGCACCACCATGCCCGGCTAATTTTTGTATTTTTAGTAGAGATGGGGTTTTGCCATGTTGGCCAGGCTGGTCTCGAACTCCTGACCTCAGGTGACCCAAGTGCCTCAGCCTCTCAAAGTGCTGGGATTACAGGCCACCACGCCCCGCCCCAAGAGTTCTTTACTTGTTAATATTTGTGTAGGGTTCCTATCCCCACCTACTTCCCCAGATAATATGAATAATACTTTTGTAAATTGAAACTAAAAATTAAATAGGACAGATACAAACACAAATAGGGATATGGGATATGTTAGTTATAGAAGCTGGGCACTGAATGTAGGTTTGCGTTTTTCTGGCAGCTATGGCCAAAGAGGGAAAGTAGAGGGTAATATGGTTTGTACAGATATTGGTGGAGGAGGACTGCCTGGGGAAACCTGGCCCATCTGGTCCTCTTGATCTTTTAAATATTACTCTTGGATTAATCCAGCCCCTTAGTGATCAACATGAAGCCTATTGTTTTCACCTCTTCCATAGAATTGATTTTTACTGAATCAAGCTTTGACATGAAGCCACCAGCTCATTTTTGGGGACCTTGTTGTAAAGTATTATTTGCATAACAGGATGTTAAGTGGGACTTTCCCTATTCTGAAACTCCTGCTGAGACCCACAGGTGACAGTGCACCACACCTTTTAAAGAGAGGCCCTCACAAGGTGTTACCTGAACTGCTTTGCCCAGAGTGGTCTCCCACTCTCCTTTGGCCCATGCAGAGAAAGTGGATCTGAGCAGATAGCTTGGGAATATTTCTCTGGGGGCAATTGTGGGAGGGCTCACCTTTCTGTAAGAGGACAAGGTCACCCCAAGTGAATTCCATGGAGACACTGACCTGTGTCCTGGGCAGTCTGTGGATCACAAGAACTGGTGCATGAATCTTGCCTAAAGATTTGAGGCTAGCTGGAGCTGCCTGATGGCAAAGGGAGAGAAAAGATTCCAGTAGATATGTCCTGTGCTTGCACAGTTGGGAGGGCAATGTGCTGACTATTTCCTGTGAGTCAGGAGGGGATACTGTGCAAAGAGGTGGGGCTGGAGCTGTCCTGAAGGGTCTGCCTGCCAAAAGATGAGACCCTAGCAGAAAGGGTCTGTGAGGACAGGACCTGGGGGGGCGGTGAGGAATAAGAGGTTGACCAGAGGGTACACTGCATTTTGCTAGGTAATGCTGCAGTGGGGAGGTGGAAAAAATTAGAGAGAGTAACTAGTAAGAAAACCTAAAAGCACCCTCCATTGGTCTCTGTGAGGGCACCAAGGCCAGCACAACTGCCCCGTCAAGTAAGACTCTGTGCTCCCTCTATCCCCATCCTTTCCCCTCTCCTCTCCTGTCCACTTTTTTTCTGTAGACATCCAGTTGCAGGGAAAAGTAAGAAAAAAAGACAAATTATATCTTCCCCACTACTACAAGTCTCTGAGACTGCTTGTGTTGTGAAACACAGAGAAAGGAAGAAGATATATATTGAATGAGATATTAAAATTTTGATTTAGATTAACTGGATTACAAAATCACTGTGTAATATATAAGACATCCAAAGACATAAAGAAGTACAACATGACAAACACCCACGTGCCAATCTCTCAGTTTAAAAAATCAAACATCAACAATGTGGTTGAGGCCCTAGTGTATTCCTCCAAGAGCACATACTCTATTCTTCCCTCACCAGACAGGACCACCACTGGGACTTTGGGGTTCTCCTTTCCTTAAAATTCTTCGTACTTTTTCAACATATGCATCTATCACCAAGCAAGTTACAGAATTGTGTATTTTTAAACTTTATGTAAATAGTATCACATGGTAGATACTCTTAGACCGAGGGTCCCCAGCCCCTGGGCCGCAGACCAGTACCGGTTCATGGCCTGTTAGGAACTGGGCCGCACAGCAGGAGATGAGCAGTGGGTGAGCAAGCTTTACAGCTTGAGCTCTGCCTGCTGTCAGATTAGCAGCGGCATTAGATTCTCATAGGAGCGCAAACCCTACTGTGAACTGCACATGTAAGGGATCTAGGTTGCATGCTCCTCATGAGAATCTAATGCCTGATGATCTGAGGGGGAACAGTTTCATCCAAAAACCATTTCCCCCCACCCCCACATCCCCAGTCTGTGGAAAAATTGTCTTCCATGAAACTGGTCTCTGGTGCTAAAAAGGCTGGGGATCCCTGTCTTAAACAACTTGTTTTTTGTTTTTTTAAACAGCCTTAAGTTTGCAAGACTCATTCATGTTCAAGAGCACAGGAGAATGAGATTGTGTGTTAATTGGGAAAGTGACTGGAAAAGCTACAGGATCTCTCAATGTAGCATAATCCAGGGTCGGGGGAGGGAGAGCCGGTTGGAAGCTTTGAAAGGCAATCAGATCAGAAAAGTAAAAGCATACTATGATTTCATCCTACTAAATCCAGCTTGTCCTATAACTGGATTCTTATAAGACAGTGAGAATTCTTTTTTGGGGAATGAAGTGGGGGTAAAAACAAATGAAGTGAATGAATGAGACATGGTTCTCACTGGTTTCTTATTGTGTGAGTAATGGAGTAGTTATGGTTCACTTGGGGGCAAAGGGCAAACTTCAGCAAAGATCAATTCTTCATTGTTGAATTGAGAATTGACACTATTTTAAAATCTTTTATTCACCTTTATGATTATAAAGATACTAGATACTCATTGTAGAAAATCTAGAAAATATCAAAAATATAGCAAACCCACTTATAATTCTACCATACACAGACATTCCTTCCAGTATTTATCTTATTCTTATCTATATGGGTATATAAATATTGCTGAGGTTATTCAGGATAGAGAGCTTTGTTCCCAGATAGATTCATGTATTATGTGTCACCTGCTTTCCAATGATATAAAAACTTTTCAGGCCAGGTGCAGTGGCTCATGCCTATAATCTCAGCACTTTGGGAGGCTGAGGCAGGGGAGATCACTTGAAGCCAGGAGCTCCAGACCAACCTAGGAAATGCAGAAAGACTCCATTTCTTAAAAAAATTTAAAAAATAGCTATTGTGCTTGTACACTCCTTGTAGACCTAGCTACTTGGAAGCCAAAGTGGGAGGATTGCTTAAGCCCAGGGTAAGAGGTTACAGTGAGCTATGATCCTGCCCCTGCACTCCAGCCTGGGTGATAGAGTAAGATCTTATCTCTTAAAAATTTGTTTTTTTACCTCATGCCTGTAATCCTAGCACTTTGGGAGGCTGAGGCGTGTGGATCACTTGAGGTCAGGAGTTCAAGATCAGTCTGGCCAACATGTTGAAATTCCGTCTCTAGTAAAAATACAAAAAAATTAGCAGGGTGTGGTGGCAGGTGCCTGTAATCCCAGCTACTTGGGTGGGTGAGGCAGAAGAATTGCTCAAACCTGGGAGGTGGAGGTTGCAGTGAGCCAAGATTGCACCATTGCACTCCAGCCTGGGCAACAGAGTGAGACTCCGTTTCAAAAAAAAAATGTTTTGTTTACAAACATCATTTTTGATGGCTATTTAATATTCCATTATCTGGATGCAGCATATTATTTCCTTTAACTATTTTCCTATGTTGTTCACTTGGGTTATTTTAAACTGGCACAATAACTAAGTAAATATTCTTGATTGTAAATCTTTGTACTTCTTACTAGTGGCTTAAAAGAGCTAAGAATTTAGAGGAGGCAAAATGTACAATGTCTATAAAAAACCAAAGTCACTTAACAACAAGTATGCTTTCTCTTCCCATTTAATTGCTTAAAAAATAAAAAAAATCGGCCGGGCGCGATGGCTCACACCTGTAATCCCAGCACTTTGGGTGGCCGAGGTGGGCGGATCACCCGAGGTTGGGAGTTCGAGAGCAGCCTGACCAATAGGGAGAAACCCCATCTCTACAAAAAAAAAAAAAAAAAAAAATACAAAATTAGCTGGGCGTGGTGGTGTATGCCTGTAATCCCAGCTACTTGGGAGGCTGAGGCAGGAGAATTGCTTGAACCTGGCAGGCGGAGGTTGCAGTGAGCCGAGATCATGCCATTGCACTCCAGCGTGGGCAACAAGAGCGAAACTGTCTCAAAAAATAAAATAAAATAAAATAAAATAATCTCTATTATGTTGATAATAGTTAATTGCTTGGAACCTAAACACTTTCAAGCCTAAAAATGCACACATAAGCTCTGCCTCCATAATCATTGCAACGTAACGGTATCTGGCCACTTATCTCCTGTGTACAGAATAGCTGTCAACAAAAAACCTCTTATACCTGGTACTTTCACCTATTTATCTGTAAAGATCAGTTTAGTTTTAAGCCAAACACAGGAGCATGAAACTAGGCAGCAGTGGATCTGGGGTATGAGCCAAAATGCATTGGGATCAGTGTTGAGGTCTGTCCTGGTTTGAGATTATTCCCCATTTAGGGAAATCACCAGACTTTACGGTCTTCTTGGATTTTGGATTTAAACTCAGCTGAATCTTACAGTCCCATTCATGTATGACCTCCATAGGTCATTCTGAGGCCATTCTTGTAATAAGAGAATCTAGAACATGGTATGTGGCAGCCGGCCTCCAAGACGGCCTCCCATGGTCCACACCTCCTGATTTTGTGGCTTTGTGCAGTCCCTACCCACAAGGAGTCCATGCTGGTCCTACGTGATCAGTACAATATGGCAGGAGTGACTGTGTGTGATTCCTGAGGCTCGCATCACAGCCTCTGCCTCCCTCTCTTGGATTGTTCACTTCGGAAGGAGCCAGTCACTGTGCTGTAATGACAGTCATGTTGTGGGGTCAGGAAGCGAGGTCCCTGGCCAACAGCCAGCACCAACTTGCCAGACACAGAATGATAAGCATCATTAAAATAAAATAACTTTATCAAAATATGATAATTATTTTCTTAAAAGAAATGTAATACACATTTTCTTTTTTCTTTTTTGTTTTCTGAGACAGAGTTTCCCTCTTATTGCCCAGACTGGAGTGCAATGGCACGATCTCTGCTCACTGTGACCTCCGCCTCCTGGGTTCAAGTGATTCTCCTGCCTCAGCCTCCTGAGTAGCTGGGATTATAGGCACCTGCTACCACGCCCAGCTAATTTTTGTATTTTTAGTAGAGATGGTGTTTTACCATGTTGGCCAGGTTGGTCTTGAACTCCTGACCTCAGGTGATCTACCCACCTTAGCCTCCCAAAGTGCGGGGATTACAGGTGTGAGCCACCGTGCCCAGCCTACATGTTTTCTTTATAGAAAATTGATCACAAAGAGAATCAAAATCATCTGGATACAGCCTTCTATTCTCCAAGGCTTTTTTTTTTTTTTTTTCCACTTTTTCCTTCTTTTGAGCCATGCCTTATGCATTTGTATGACTATCTTAAATGTCAAGGACATGATCATTTGGGTTTACTCTTAGTTAAGAAAGTTGAAAAGGACAAAAAAAAAAAAAAAAATTAGAACTCTGGGAGCTGTCATCTCCTCCCCCAACCCAGAATCCCTACATAGGGACCTGGAGAATCAAAGAAAAATCTCAGTAATGTTTTGAAGTAAAATTCATTTGTAGTGAGAACCCTCATGAGGATGGTGAATCTCAGGAAGCAATAACAATAATAATAACAATAACTGCTCTTTATGAGGCCTTACCATACGCCAGGCACAGGTGTCAAATACTTTATATTATTTCACTGAATTCTACCTAAACATGTAGGTGCTTTTATCCCCATTTTGCAGACAAAATAACTGAGGCTCAATGAAGTCAAGTAGCTTGCCTGGATCACACAGCTATTCCTTGGGGGAACCAGGATTTGATTCCCTGTGATTCTGACTTAAGAACTCATGCTTTTCTTCCTCACATACCATGCTGCCTCCCATAGGAGTAAGAATAGTTACTTTATGCCAGGTAACTGAGGCTAAAAGGGGATAAAGCAGGCGACTTGATGAACAGGATGGTGATTTTGTTATTAGCTTGATGGAAAAGGCATAAGAGCAGGATATCATAGTGGTCAAGATCATAGGCTCCGAAATCAAGGTTGCCTGCATTCCCAGCAATGCCAGGTGACCTTGGGTGAATGACTTAATTTCTCTTAACCTTAGCTTCCTCTTTTGTATAATGTGGGAATAATAATAGTATCTACCTGATAAACCTGTTTTGAGAATTAAAAGATACAATATAGGGAATGTGCATAGCCCATACTTGACATAAAGTGTTTGATAATAATGAGAGCTGGCATTATTGGAGGCCTGTTGTCAATGCTAGCCACTGTAATTACTAAGGGCAGTTGGTGGTCTATAGCATACAGCACTGGAACACTACATAAGGCAGGCCTGAAAAGAGACAGGTAACAGTGGGGTTTATAGGACAGGAAGGGGAATAGTCAATGGTGGGGTTGATGGGTTATGCAACCAAGTAATTTCACTTGGGTTGGCCAAGAACACAGAATCACAGCAGATCCAGTGAAGTAGGATTGTGACTGGCCCACAGGGGCTGAATTCTGCAGCATCTTTGAGGGACAGGGCCTTTGGTGCTGAAAGAAGATAATACATTTCCCAAGATAATAATTTCCAATTACCTGGCTTGGGTAAAGGTGACTCCATGGACAATTAACTCAGAGCCATTTAGGTGATGAGAAGCAACTGTGCCAAGATAACCGTATTCCCCACTGACTATACCTGAGGCCAGCCAAGAACTCCATGACAGCGTTGTAGTTGCCCATGTTCCAGCAGCACTTGGCCACATGCACCAAATATGAAAAGACTTCTCGCTTCTCCTCCATGGAGCCTGCCGTGAGGATCAGCCACGTCACCCAGGAGCTCACCTAGAAAACACACAGAGACATTCACGGGAATTATGTCCTAGAAGTTTGGCATTTTTTTTCCCAAAAGTATTCTTTGTTTTTCTAAAAATACTAATTTGGTATTAGGAAATGAAAGACCTATAGGTCCTTAATCTCTTGTAACTCTCTCTTTATTTTCTTTAAAACAAGAAGGCTAAAAAAGGCAATTCATAAAATCCTTTGATCGAAAAAATGTCTTGAGACTATAAGAAAATAAGGCCTAAGGATAATTTTGATTGAAAGATATTTGACTGATGGACATTAAAATGAAATGTACTTAACCCATCAATTAAAGACATTTACTAAGTATTAAAATACATAATATCAAATGAAAAATAAAAACATTTTTAAACGATCTTTTACAAATGCCTTATCTATTATGCTCCTCAAATGACAAAATAATATGAACAAATATTTATAGAGCACTTATTATGTGCCAGGAACCATTCTAAGCACTTTACCTATATTACCTCACTTATCTCTCACAACAATTCTAAGAGTCAGGGACTGCTATTGTCCTCAGGGATGTGTGTAAGGTCTTCAACCACACTGATGGTAGCAAAGCCTAGGTTTGAACTTAGGGTGTCTGCTCCAGAGGTTGCACTATCAACCACTCACAAATGCCTGATGTGTTTACACAAACTCTAATGTTCTCCAGTTCTGGGCTTAAAGTTCTTCTAATGCAATTTGTTTTTCCTGCTACACAGACTGGAGGATATTTTAAAATGATCCATGTCTACACCCTCCCCTTATGATATGCAGCCTCTAAATCATCTTCTTCTGATCTAAGATTTTTTTGCTGCCACCTTTTCTTTTGTGCTTGGATGCTGGTGTCCACCTAAGTTACCTTCTCTATCCTGACTAGCATGTGGGTTGATAAACTTGATTGTTAACAGAACCAAAGTCTTGGTCTTGACTTCACATGGCCCTACTAGCTCTGCTTGGTTCAGCATCAGCGCTGAAGCCTGAGCAGCGACACTTTTCTCTGGCCTAAGTGAGAGAGGCCAGAACAGAGAGTTTATGGTGACCCATGACAACTGCAGGAAATAAGAGCTCAAGGTCTATAGCATACCGCGTATAAGTGGATAAAATGATAAGAATTAATGGCATTGAGTGCTGGCAGCAACCACAGAGGGCAGTGCAACCCCATTTTTCCAGATCGAGAATCCACGGCTCATGGGAGAAGTGACTTTTCAAGGTCACAATTCTTGTTGATATCAAAAGTAGAGCTCCCAGCTCAGTGCTCTTTCATCTGATGAAAGTTGACAGTTTCTTTCTTTCTTTTCTTTTTTTTTAGACGGAGTGTTGCTCTGTCGCCCAGGCTGGAGTGCAATGGTATGATCTTGGCTCACTGCAACTTTGAGTAACTGGGATTACAGGGCCCGCCACCATGCCTGGCTAATTTTTATATTTTTAGTAGAGATGGGGTTTCACCATGTTGGCCAGGCTGGTCTTGAACTCCTGACCGCAAGTGATCCACCCACCTCAGTCTCCCAAAGTGCTGGGATTACAGGTGTGAGCCACCGTGCCCGGCCGAAAGGTGAGTTTTTTCGGACTTGGCTCTGGGTAGGTCCTCCTAAGCACTCAGTTTGGAGCTGCACATGTGAAGGCAGAGCAGGAATAAAAGGAGAAAATGCTGAGAAGAGTCCAAAATAAGCGCAAAGAGATGAAAAAACAAAATGAATGGTTGCTCACACCTCTTTCCTATCCCTACATAGAAACAAACAGGAAAATCAGACCAACAGGGAGTTTTAGTAATAAAACAGGTCTATTCTCTGGTATGAGCCAGAGGCACTGGAGTAATTAATAATCTTCCTCTTCCCTTCTGAAACAGACTGAAGTAAAACGTGCTGGGCTACCTGCCACCCCCAAGCCCAGTCCTGAGCCTAGTGGGCTCCCAGCATATGCCTCTGCCCTCCATCTGTTCTGGACTTCACTGGGCCCTCGGGTGGCATCAGGAGAACAGGTCTGGAATCAGACCCTTGGGACAAACCCTGGTCCACATCATCCCAGGAACTGTCTGGGATTCCTAGTGCTGACCCCTCTCCCGCAGCTACGAGTAACCCCTTGCTCACGGTCTCCATGCCTGTCCTCTCACTTGGTTCCTTGGTTACAAGTCACCTTTGTGAAACCCCGGCTCACTAGAGCAAGAAATTATTTTGCTAACAGAAACTGAGTCATTGGTGATTCCATCTGATTCTTCCTTTAGCCTGACTGACTGGGTTTTGATGAGCCCTATCCTACAATATGAAACCATCAGCAAACACTTAGCATCACAACCCTACTGACTCTTTGAGTTGGAAATTCAAACAGGTCTCACAAATAAAAATGAGATCCTGAAAATTAAAAAAACAGTTTCTCAAAGACACCCAACTCATTAGTTGTTGAGGCCTCTGGCCATATTGTCTCCATGGCTTTAGTTCCTTTCTGGTTGAAATTGATGGCAAATCAGGGTCTCTGGAAAGTCGTCATTCTTTCAGGCTGTTCTGATACCATGCTAGTGGTATCAGATACCTTACTAGTCCAGTGGCTGGAAAGAGTTAACTCACCTCCCCCTGGAGAGGTCTGCTTCACAGGGCAGGTGGAGACCACCACTTGGTTTGTGTCACAATCCTGATCACTCATCCAGATTTATTTCCTATCAGTCAAATCATTTTCCATATACTTTCCCACAACGTGAGGAAAAAAATAGCGATACCATATTTCACATGGAAACCTAATTTAAACCAACTGTTCCGTTGCCGAGTATGAGTCCCCAGGGCCCTCGTTGTTGAGATTATGTAAGCACTGTTATCATAAACATACACACACAGACACACACACACACACACCCAACATCTGCTTACAAGCCTCATGGACAATTCTTATTATGGTCTGATGTATTCATAACTTTATAAGCATTAAGTGGTGAGAGGGTCACCACTAATTATAAAATAATAAATGACAAAAAAGGAAATGAAGATTCAGTGACAAATGTCAAAATGTTAACCAAAGCATAAAAGGTGGTCACATTTACTAGATGGAAAATGGGATGTGTTGTCAATCCAGAAAGAATTTCAGGACACTGCAATCACATAGAAAAACAAAAGAAATTTATATAAATATAAAGTACTATGGTTTAGGCATACAGAGTGCTAGTAGAGCAGAAAGGTGCTAACGGTAGCAGATTATTTTGCTTATTTCAACAGCAAGCACAGAATCAGGAGAGAATCTGGCCCCCAGCCCAATTCTTTAAGCACCTCTCCCAGAAGGTGCTGGGCTAATCCTGACATCATAACCCCCTGGACCATGCCCACAACTGCTCCACAACTGACCCTCCCACAATATCTTTTTTTCCTTCCTTTTGCTTTTCTCAGTACTCTTAGGCTTAGCAAAACAGAACAGTTTGCTCCCTCTCCTCACATCAAATACCTTATTGGTGTCACACACACTCAGTTTGGAAGGAATGTTCTTGCATCATTCAAAATGACCTTTCCCTGGTCCACCATGTCTTACTTGTGTCCTCTGTGAAGCCAAATCTTTACTTTGGCCCACCAGGCCCCTGTCCATTCTCCAACCACCTCACTTCTCCCCTACATCCCTCCTTTTAGGGAGGTAAACTAGGCTTTTTAACATCTCAGGAATCTTGAACTGGTTGTTCCTTCTGCAGGAAGGCTCCCCATCAGCCCAGATTCATTTTTTCTAAATTTAAAAAATTTATTTATTTATTTATTTTGTAGAGATGCAGTATCACTATATTACCCAGGCTGATCTTGAACTCCTGGCCTCAAGTGATCCTCCCACTTCCGCTTCCATAGCATTGGGATTACAGATGAGCCACCACACATGGCCTGTCATTTTACTCATCTAACCCTACTCATCCTTTAGGCAGCACTGTCCTGAGACCATGCCATCAGGATCCTGCCCTGGACCCTAGGCTTCAGAAGGCTCCACACTGGCTGTCATCCAGCTGTGCCCTCCCCATAGAGTAAGAAGTCTATGGGGTGGAGGGGACGTGCCTGTCCACAGGCTGCACACTCACTTCTAGATAATTTATCCCTTGTAAACCCAGGCCTCCCAAATTCCCTGTCCAAACAGCACCAAGCCCACTGCTGGTCTGCAAGGGCTGTTGATTTGGATCAGTCCTTCAGAGGGTAGATTGTAACCCCTAGGCCTAAAGCCAGGCCAGAGGGCAGTGGGGGTGGGGGTGATGTGTGGACAGGGTTTGAACATGAGGCCTGAGGTATCCACACTCTGGCACACAAGCCAGGATGGGAAGAGAAGGTGGGAAGGCCAACATGCTGGGGCCTCCCTTGTACTCGCGCCCTGGTCCCCTAAAGGAAAGGGTGAGGCTGCCTTCAGGAGTCTGATAAAAACATCGTTTTCTTGAGCAGAACTTCCTTGACTTCCCACCTGGAGTGTGTCCACTCACTGTGTGCTCTGTGGTGCCCCCACATCACCCTGACCCTGGCGCACATTTAGTGCTGTGATCCTCATGAAGGCAGATGCTGGATCTGCTATGCTCAAGGGTAAGCAGCAGTGTCGGTGACCTGTCAGGATCTGCCCTCAGTAAGTTTAAACAAGAGTCGGCAAAGGAGTGAACATATGAATGAATGAATGAATGAAACTTAGCTTTTTTAGGGAGGCTTTTCTCATGGTTCGCACCTTCCATTCCATTTCTTCCTATTTCTCTTCGACTTAACGTAGGACCTTGAGTCCAAAGTTTCACTTGGATTCTCACCACTGCACGGTTTTGCATCTGGTTTATTTTTGTTATATTTGTGCGCCTGACTCTTTCACATGGGTCTGTTCTGTCTCCCCCAGCAGACCCTGAGACCTCCAGGACAGGGACCATCTTTCCCACATTTCCAGCATGGAGTTGCTCAGTGTCTCTGGCAGACAGGCAGGCCATCCAGAGTCCCAGGAGGCCGTGGGCAGGGAGGATTCTCAGCTTCCAAACGCTCAGGGATTATATTTGGGAAAAGGCCTGAACACTTCCCAGTGCCGTTCCCAGGTCCAGAAAAAGGAGACAAATGACATTCTGCCAAAAAGTTTCTTGAATATGCCAAGCAGACGTTTTCATAGAGATGATCATTTGTAATGGGTATCTGGTCACTCTAACTGCACAGGTTGAACTCAAATGGTAAAGTCTACAAAATACAATGAAAGTCTAGACAGAGCTACTTTCTTTTTTTTTTTTTTTTTTTTAGACAGAGCTTCCCTCTTGTTGCCCAGCTGTAGTGCAATGGTGCAATCTTGGCTCACTGCAACCTCTGCCTCCTGGGTTCAAGTAATTCTCCTGTCTCAGCCTCCCGAGCAGCTGGAATTACAGGCATGCGCCACCACGCCTGGCTAATTTTGTATTTTTAGTAAAGACGGGGTTTCTCCATGTTGGTCAGGCTGGTCTTGAACTCCCGACCTCAGGTGATCCACCCACCTGGGCCTCCCAACGTGCTGGGATTACAGGCGTGAGCCACCACACCTGGCTACGACAAAGCTACTTTCAAGTAGTTTATGTGTAGTGCACATCCATGCCTATCCTCCATAGAGCTTTACTAAAACATCTTGACTAGCACATGTGGGCATGTACACATACACAACATGCACATGTGTGCATGCACAGTCTCACACACACACACACACACACACACACACACACACACACACACCCCTGCATAGGCAGTGCTTCTCAAATGTGGAACACTGACATCAGAAGCGCTGGGGGTGGTGTTTGGGTGTTTGTTCAAATGTAGATTCCAAGGCCTCACTCAGACTGATAAATCAGGCTCTCTTAAGGCCAGATATCAATAATTTGCATTTTTAGATAAACTCCCTGGTGAGTCTTATATGCACTGGAGTTTGAAAACTCACCCAGGGGCTCAGTGACCTTTTTCTGCACCCCAGGGCCTTGAGTCAGAGCTCAGGCATCATTTCTGTAGTACCAGTACAAAACTATAAATCACCTCTCTGGCCTCGCCTGTTAACTGTACCTGAGACTGAGACTGTAACCCATCTGGAACAAGGGGAAGCTGCAGGGAGGCAGCACAGAGTAGTGGCGGAGCCTGGTGCTGGAGATGGGTGGACCTGCCTACACTCCCAGCCCCACTGTTTCCTGTGCGTGCCCCTGAGGCAAGGCGTCTAACTGCTCTGAGCCCTGATTCCCTTTTCAGTAAAATGGGCATACTGTTTACCTCCCAACATTGTTGTGAGGGTGCAGTTGGAGAGTATATCTAAAGATCTCAGCATGATGCTTAGTGTGCAGTTAAGGGCTTGACGGATGTTCACTACTGTGACTGCTCTGCTGCTGCTAGTACTGTTGTAGAGATGCTGAATTCCAGGTAACAGGACACAGAAATCCTGAAGACTGGAATCTCTAAATCCCACTTCCTAACAGGCTGGACCAGGAAGAATCTGTGACTGCCCTAAGGGTTTGTGCCCCAATCACAGTCCCCTCCTAAGAGAAGGATAACTCAAATGTTACCTCTTCTCCCAAGGCTTCCCTGGCTCCTTGCTAGGAATAAAACAGCAGGTTTTCATTATAATAGCCCAATCATATATATATGATTAGTTTTTAAGCTTTTATTTCTTTTTATAAATGGAGTCTCCCTATGTTGCCCAGGATGGACTCATACTCCTGCCTCAGCCTCCCAAGCAGCTGGTACTACAGGTGCATGCCACTGTGCTTGGCTACATATGTGTGTGTGTGTGTGTGTGTGTGTGTATGTGTGTGTGTGTATAAACTGTTGTCTTACACCAAATTCTTCCAATCATAAGCTCCTTAAAGGTGCAGGCCATGGTTCATTCATGCCAGGATCTCAGTGCTGAGGATACAGCAGCCAGCATGTTTCCCACACCCAGGCATCCTCCTTGACATGAAGTGGGTGCAGAAGAGTCTCTTGAACTCCTCGCTCTGCTTGGCATGGTTCCACTGATGACTCTTTGTTTAGGAGAAATACAGAGGGGAAAAGGCAAGTACCCAAAGGGAGCTTTTTCAGAGCCTCAAACATAGCTCAGATTATACTCTCCCCTTACCCCTAAACTACATCACAATTGTCTTCAGAACAAACTCCAAATCTCTTTTTGGCTTTCAAGGATGGCACTATTTGCTCTAAATTTACATCTCCAGTATTAATTTTTTACTGTCATCTACCACTTATCCAGATAGCAATCCAATTGTACCATGTGTATCATTTTCTATTCTTTGCCTATTCCTAGGCTCTATGCCATTTTTCAATCTGATGCCTTGTGTAGGGGGTTTTGTTTTAGCTGTCTAACTTCTTAATCTGTACAGATTACATAAGGCTGACCATACTCCTTCCTGCAAGCCTGACCTCAGTGATTTGTTCAAAGATTGTCATATGACCTCAACCAGCCAACTAAAGCCCTTCTTGAGTCTTTTACTGAAGCTATCAGGAAAGAGACAACCTTTTTGTTGGAATCCTAAACTGTAAAGATATGAGCCTGGAGCTGTTGACAGCTGTCTTTGCTATAATATCAGGAAAGCCTGCCTGAGAAGGAAGGCAACACCAAGAAAAGATGAAGATAGATTTTAAAAACATTGGTTGGGTTCTTAGATCCAGCCATCCCTGAAGCCCTCTGATGACTCCATACACATACACCAATTTCCTGTTTTGTCTGAGTAGCTTTGAGTTGAGTTGCTGTTAACTCATAACTGAAAAAAGAACCTTGACAAATATATCTTGACTTGAGGTGATCCTCCTCTTCTAATAAACACTTAGTGAGTATCCACTATATAGTATGCACTGTGCTAGGCGCTAGTAAACAAGACAGACATGATATCTGCCCGTTGATAACTTGGCATCTCATGGGGGAAAATAACATAAGCAAGTAATTAAATAATTGTATTATTGATATAATAATTGGATAATAATTTTTATAATTCTGTATAAAATTGTTAATTTTATATATAATAAATTGTTAATTTATATAATACTTATAATCAATTATATTTTAATTATATTTAAGTATATAATAAAATTATAATTAAATTTTTATAAATAATTGGATAATTATTTTTTGTAATTATATATAAAATTGTATTTTTATAATTATATATAAAAATTATATATAAAGTATTATTGATATAATAATTGGATAATTACTTTACCATTTATATGCTGTCATCTTTAGAAGTCCGGTTCTTCTACCACTTCTTGGTCCCAGTTGCCCTCCCAAAGCACTTTATTTAAATCTCTGTAGTAATGCCTATTTTTTCCACAAACAGTTACTGCGTGCCTGTGAATTTGCCTGGAACTATGCTAGGCATGAGAGTGGGAGCAGTTAAAGCAAGTATAAGAAAAGTAAAAAGCATACTCTGTTTTGCAATTAAACCAGTTGTGTATATGTCCATTTTCTCTAAATTGTCACCTCCTTGAGGGTAGAGAACATATTATTCTGGACATCTTTCTGTTGTTTGCAGAATGGCTTGCCTACAGTTTGCAAGAGATAGTTGATTATTCTCAAATTCTTCAACTGTAAATCCCTAAATACTATACTCAGAAATTGGGTTCTAAATTCACTAGAGTTATTTAGTGTTTTAAAATCAACTAGGGAAAATATTTTCACTGAGGTTTGCAAATACCATTTCCAGTTAAATAGAATTTGGAGAATTGCCAACAGCTATGCAGAATGTGTTATCCTCTTCTCTCTCACCATATTTAATTGAATTGAATGGATCCTTCCTTGTGAAGCCAATTATTAAATGCTGTTCAGAAGTAAGCCTCATCTCATGCATAGTCTCCCCTTTTGTAATAGTATTAATTGATGGCCTTAGAATAGGGTCCTGGTTATTTCATCCCTGCTTATCCTATCCTATCCTATCCTATCCTATCCTATCCTATCCTATCCTATCCTATCCTATCCTATCCTATCCTATCCTATCCTATCCTATCCTATCCTATCCTATCCTACCCTATCCTATCCTATCCTTTCCTATCCTATCCTTTCAGTTTTACAAGGCTGGTACTAATACTGTTGCCATTTTACAGTTGAGGAAGGTGAGATTCAGAGAGAGTAAACTAGTTTGCCCAAGGTTACACACCTGGAAAGTAGGAATGAGCCAAATCAAAAGCTTGTGCTTTTAAATTACCATGCTACTACCTTTCATTTTCTCTTTTATGAAGATTAGACTCAACAGTAAATTAGCAAACAGTCTAATTTACTGTTGAGTGTAATCTACATAAAAGAGGAACGGAAGGTAGTAGAGTATGGTAATGTAAAAGCACAGGCCTTTAAATTTTTAAAGCTTTGCTCCCCAGACAGCCACCCTGATCTACTGGGCAAAGAAATGCCTCAGCAAACACTGTGTGGAGCTTAGCTCCAGAAACAGAATGATGCAGCCGAGTCTCATTCCGTTTAGAAACAGAATTCCAGCATTCTGAGAAGTCACAGAGAATGCGGCATTGGTGCTGGCCAGTTACTTACAAATGTTCCTATTCTGTCGTGTATCTAAAATGTTAAGTTTTCGATGACATGCAGACTAGGACAGGGTCCTTCTGAATTAGAGAAGAATGTGTGGGAGAAGGCCTGTGAGAGATTCCGTCCCTGCAGCTCACTCACCCAGACAGCTAGGTATCCCAGGCAGAGGCCAGAAAGTCAGGGTATAACCCCTAGTAAACCTCATCCCAAGCTGCTGCCACCTCTGGAGTGCCTGCTCCCTGCAGCCCCTTCACTCCAGCTAAGTCAGGGAACTTCAACAAATACATGCTGTTCAGCAAATCATTCCTGAGTGTCTACCCTCCAGAGCTCACACTCCAGTGGGCACTGGAGCACATGATGAGCAAGACAAACACAATCCCTACCCTCCCAGGAGGTGGTGGCATCTGCACTCCCCAGCATGACCTGTCCCTCCTCAGCTCTGATCTGCCTCCTATGGCGGGTGCTCCTTTACCTCTCCTCACCGAGGAGATCTCAACTGGGCAGTGCTGACTCTATCAGAGGCTGGGTTTGCCCTTGTCTGACATCAGCGAAATAACAGTGACACCAAATGCTTTTACAGAGTCTACTTAACATGTATTAATTCATTTAATCCTACAACAAGCCTATGAGGTATATGTCCTTATCATCTGCATTTTAGAAATGAAATTGAAGCAGTCACTTGCCTAAGATCATAAAGCTAATTAAAGTGGTGAAGGTGGGATTCCAACCCAGACAGCCCAGCCCCAGAGCCCATGTACTCTGCTGCCATGAATTGGTTTTTGCATCCTGTGTTTCTTGTGGCTCTGTCTTGGCCTATTTCATTTTATTTGAGTTAGGGTCTCACTGTCACCCAGGCTGGAGTGCAGTGGCATGATCATAGCTCACTGAAGCCTGGAATTCCTGGGTTCAGGTGATCCTCCCACCGCAGCCTCTCCAGTAGTTGGGACTACAGGTGTGTGCTACCATGCCTTGCTCTGTTTTGGCCCTTCTCAAATCTCTTCCTATGCTACATCCTCTCCATACATGTTTTCCTTCACTTAACTTGCTTTACCCATCCTCTCTCTGCTGCTGGCTCCAAATGTCTAGCTCTTATCTTGTATCTCCAAGAATGAACTGAACATTTTTACCTGGAGGACCCAAAGCCCATCCTGTTTCCAGTCCTTAACTCCTTCACCTTCCATTCCCACATCCAATTAGCTTCCAAGTAGCCCAGATGTCATGTCCTCTAGGAAGTCATCCCTGAACCCTCAGACAGTTAATGGGTCCTCTGTACTAATATAACCTTCCTGCTGCACTTATTATACTGCACTGTGACCACTATCCCCCTGGACTTTGCCACTGCAGATGGAGCCCCTTGGATGCAGGCATCGTTTTAGTCCTCTGTTTCCCAGCATAAGTGACATAAGTGAGAGGTGTTTGACAACATCTTGTTTTGAGTTATGCATAATACATTGCAGCCAACTCCACATTGGTGCTGCCCTTCCCAGAAGACTGTCCAAGCTCCTTACTTGCCCAGGGTATCTGGGAACTGCCGTACAGGAAGTAAGGCAGGATCATTTACCCTAGAGCTCACAGCCCAAGAGCTGCCTGCTTGATCTTCACCCAAGAGGCTCAGAAGGCTAGTGTTGCTGGGGAAGGCAACCAGGGGAGCCATGATGTAGAAGACCTACGGGCAGTTTGGTCTATGACTGGAAGGCTCCATTTTCCCTGAGATGATTGGCCAGCAGAGAGTGAGAGTGTGGTGGGTTTCTCATCTGCACTGGAATGGGCTGGACCCATTTTGAGGTTCTCTGAGTGAAGGACAGAACATGGATTACTCAAGTCCCCTGGATAGGGAAGCCACTGGCCATAGGCCACACTGCTTGGGAAAAGGGGACAGGTGAAGGTTGTCATCCAGGGCCACTGAGCAGGGCCACGATGTTTGGAGACCATGCTATGATTCACTTTTGGTCTTCGGGCAGGTGTGCGCCTGTCACTGGCAAGCAAAAGTGAGCCTGGCAAGTCATTTTTTCACTTGTGGCGAAATGCAAATTTTCACCAATTAGAATGTGAATGGTGAGCAAGTAGAAGGAGACCGACAACCAGCCAACACTAATGATGGAGCAGGAAGGATAGAGCGGAAGGGAATAAAATGGTGTGCCTGTGTTGGCGTACGTTCCACTGAAAACAAATCTGTGCGAACAAACAAAGGATATTGGCATCCCATCAAGATCAATTCATCCTGGCCCCACTGGACACTGGTAGATAGAACAGACCATTAAGAAGAAGATAATTAAATCAGCAGTCTGTACAGTACAGATGTGTTGGGTGAGCATCTGTGAATGAAACACATAAGGGAATAAATCTGATGAAAACTGGGATTCTAATCTTTTCAGCTTCTCTGTTCCAGTGGGGAGAAGAGTGTATGTAATCACTGTCCTCAGGGTGAAGATCAAGCAGGCAGCTCTGGGGCTGTGAGCTCTAGGGTAAATGATCATGCCTTGCTTCCTGTACTGCAGTCCCCAGATGCCCTGGGCAAGTAAGGCGCTTGGATAGTCTTCTGGGAAGGGCAGCACCAATGTGGAGTTGGCTGCAATGTTTTATGCATAACTCAAAAGAAGATGTTGTCAAACACCTCTCACTCATGTCACTTGTGCTGCGAAACAGAAAAACACAGGATTTGGAGCCAAAGGAATGTAGGTTCATTTCTTGGCTCTGCCTTGACTGTTTCTGTGACCTTGAGCAAGTTTCCTACCTACCCTGAGACTCTATTTCCTCACTCATAAGATGGGGATAATAAAATGCCCTGTATCATAAGGAGTGTGGTGCCCAATAAAAGGGATGATAAATATAAAGTCTCTTTATATTTATAAAGTAATAAAAGGGATGATAAATATGAAGAGCTCCGGTGCTTGGAGAGGAGTAGTATGTGCTCAATAAATGTCAACTAATATTGATAATTAAAAAATAATAAGCAGCTCCTTCTTCAAGATGTGGCACTTGTGGAAACAATGTTGGCCTTTTTATTACAAGGTCAGCTTCCCTTCACTGTTTAGCAGGGAGGGACTTTCCAAGGATTAGATTCTCCAAAAGAACGATCCTTCATTTCTCTTAAAGAAGTCAGAAAGCAGAGGCAGAGGAAAAGGGGCAAGACAAATGTTCAGAAAGAACATATCAATAGAACATCCAAGGAAAGTTGGCAGTGAAGGATGGGAAGCAGAAGAGGAAGGGATCTGGGTCAGGGCTCTCTGAGGAGGTAGGGACACAGGGACATGGCTTGGTAGGTGGGGAAGTCCTGGAAAAATAGCTCTGAGTCATAGACAGCTTCTAAAAGGGCAGCCACCCTGAGAATCCGGGGCCTTTGTCCAGGAAACATCAGGTACTCTGGACTGTGGTTATAACATTTGATGGGCTGGGATTAAACCACATCACATGACACTGGCCGTTTCAACATCTTTCTTGCTTTTTGAAAAGTTCATCATCTTTTCCAGGCAAAGAACAGACTCCAATTCTGAGTAAAAACTAACAGAGCTGTACACGAAAGGCAAAAATTCTAGGGTGTCCAGCACAGGATAAAATTACTGGATGTGCCCCACCAACTACCTAAGATATAAACAGTGGATGTCCTGCAATGAGATCATGTAACTGGGGAGTGGTAACCGCCCTGGTGGAGCAAAGCAAAGGAACTTGAGATTGACAGCTTAGAGCATGGAATTCAATTCGGGGAGTCAAACAAGGGACCAGCAGCCTGGCTGCAGTACTTCCAAGCTACACTTGGTACTTAATTTGTCTTGTTTGTTGACTGGCCTGCTTATTCATATGTGGCAACCCTCTGCAGCATTTCATTTTGAAATCTTGATGAGCAGATTGATCTGCCAATTTTGAATTATTCCCACATGTTCTGCACAAAGTAGATGCTCAATAAATATTCTGGAAACTGTTGTTATCTCTTTCTGCTCCGAAGACCCCAGACAGAAACAGATCAGCAATGTTTTGTGGTAATGTTTCCCAAGCTGTGTTTCAGGGGACATGTTCTACCCAGATGTTAAGTATTAAATATTTTGTGAAGAAAGTGTCTGGAGCCATATAACTTCAGGAAATTCTAGGATAAGCATTTTGGGAGGCCGAGGTGGGTGGATCACTGAGGTCAGGAGTTTGAGACCAGACTGGCCAACAGAGTGAAACTCCATCTCTATTAAAAATACAAAAATTAGCCAGATGTGGTGGCATGCACATGTAATCCCAGCTACTTGGGAGGCTGAGGCAGGAGAATCATTTGAACCTGGGAGGCGGAGGTTGCAGTGAGCCGAGATCACGTCACTGCACTTGCACTCCAGCCTGGGTGACAGAGGGAGACTCCGTCTCCTAAATAAATAAATAAAAAAAAGGTTTTTAAGGGCAGGATTTTTGGAGCCTTTAATATGCTAATATGCACGATAAACCTTTAAGCAGCAGCTAATATTCAATATTTCTCAAGTTCTTTTGACCATGTAATTTCTTTTCAAAGGAACATTAATTAACATTTAGAAGAACCCTGCAATATTGACAGGGGTCTCTCTGGGCTCTTTCAGCCTGAAGTGGATGTAGCAGCGGCTTGTCTCCACCAGTAGTTCAGGAGATCTTCTACCTGCACCTGGCCAAACCAAAAATACAGACCTCCTTCTCTAGAAACCGCTTGGGGTGGGTGAGTTATAGGAGGTAGAAATAGAAACAGCAGCGTAGGGTTTTATAATTGGTGTCATAAATCCAGAATCAATATGTCATTGGAGGAACTCTAAAACCAAGACACGAAGGAAGATTTTTTCTTTAGACTCCAAAGTGAGGAGATGAAGGCCAACTGTTATTTCATAGCCAAGGCTGTCATGAAGGAATAATCCAGACAGCTGACCAACTTTTAGCTATGTGGTTCTACTACATAATGAAACAATGAATGAATCAATGGACTGTAGAATGTTTGAATTGGAAAAGACTTTAGATATTATTTAGTCCATTTCTCTTATTTGATAGATGAAGAAACAGAGAACCAGAGATGTTAGGTGACTTGCAAAAGTCACCCAGTTAGTGAGTGGTAATGCTGAGGCTAGAGCCCAGATGTCACCTCGGGACACCCTACAGTCATAACTTGCTGAGTTTGTCATCTCTGTGAAGACAGACTGATACATCGCCACCTGCCCTCCCTGTGTGGGCCTTCATAGGCAGGCTCACTAGGTGAAGAAGTGGCGGATAAGGAAGACAAGGAGAGCTGGGAGCAGCAGCAATTACTAGAGCACTAACCTCAGATGGCCTAAGAGATGCGGGCAGTGGGTCCCAGTTAGGCAAAAGCCAAGGAACAAAAGGGAGAAGAGTCCAGGCCATGAAAACAAGGGTGTCCAGCCTAGGGCCTCCCACAACACAGCTCTCAGCAGGCTGAACGGAGTCCAAGAGATGGCAGTGGCAGCAGACTTGTCTGCAGAATTTCAGATATGCTGGCCTTGAACTTTTCCCCTCTAGCTTCAGCCAGGATGTACCACCAGCTGTGCCCTGCAGACTGGGCTACAGAAGGGAAAGGGCAGAGGAGAATGGAGGTTTGGGGAAGAATTCTAGAAGGGAGGCCCCAATAAGGAAAACAGGAGAAATAATGGCGCCATTGCTATTTGTCTTCATTAGGAATGGCC
This sequence comes from Macaca thibetana thibetana, assembly GCF_024542745.1. Lineage (NCBI taxonomy): Eukaryota > Metazoa > Chordata > Mammalia > Primates > Cercopithecidae > Macaca > Macaca thibetana. Next base: position 90,058,980 of record NC_065586.1, on the reverse strand, counting down.
AGAGAGGGAGAAGCCAAAGGAAGAAAACTTTCTCTGCTTCCTAGAAGAGAGGAAGCTGGCAGGAAGAACCCTTCAGGGAAAATTCTGGCTAGGATCTGTTTTAGGAAAGGAGGGAGCAGCTGCTCACCAGCTGCTGATTATGGGCTGGAGACCCTGATTAACAGCTCAACAGGCACAAAGCCAAGGTTAAAAGTCACAGGAATTGAAAGCCTAGGACGTGGGGAGGCTGAAGTGAACCTCAGACCAGCAGAGGAAGGGGATTTATTTTGGAGACTGGGGCCATGCAGCTGGCAGGACTTGAGTGATTTTGGTGAGCAAGCTCAAGTTAAAGCCTGCTTCTTTTCTTCAGGGTGGTCAGTTTAAAAAGTTCGGGGGTGTGTTGACAGTTCCTGCAAAAGTGACAGATCTGTTTGGGAGCCTAGGGGTCTGATAATTTAGGGGTCACAAAGATCCTCAGAGGGAATGGGGGCCAAATACCAGCCTTGCTTTTTTTTGCAAAGAAAGGGTGACTTTTAACCTCAGAGGAGTAAAGTCATTGTACATCTGGCTCAAGAAATCTCTTTCAAGAAACATTTACTTGGGAAGTGCTTATGGCATAGATAATAGAAACGGAAAAGTAAAAAAATAAAAATAAAAAACCCATTGAAATCTTAAAACATGACATCTTATACCAATAACAAACAACAAACAAAAAAACAACAAACAAAACCAAAGCCATAAAAAAAAAGATCATGTTTTTGGTCTGTTGACTGGACAAATATTCTGTACTAGATGTGTAGGGTAGGCCAGGTGTGAAGTCAGAGGTGCTGGCTGCAAGTCTCAGCTCTAGTATCACCAATTGTGTGACACTGAGTCAATTACTTAATCTCTCTTCTATGCCCTTCAGTTGAAAGCAGGCTATGAGCAACACCTACCTTACAGAACTGTGGGACTAAAGGACATAATATGAAAGTGCTTTTACATACTTAAGCCCACAGTTGAAAGGTTAGCCAATTTTACTAATATTAATAGGCACACAGTCAATGACTTCTAGATAATGGCATTCGATTTTGTGAGGGATCTGCATTGAATTGTAGTGTTTCTTTGAATTTGGAAATTACAGTTTTTGAAGTGTCTTATTACATGTCCCTTGCTGTTCCACCACTTAGTCGCTCCCCAGTCTCTGTGTTGGATAGCATTATTTCTTACATTCATTCATAGAACATACCTACATTATAGCCAACCTCATGCTTGGAATTCTATGCTTTTATGTCTTTTTTGGAAGAGGTAAGAAATTTGTAAATGATATTTTTATGCCCATGAGGTACTATAGGCAAATTGACATCTGCAAAGCAAATTTTGCTATGAGTTGATGAAAGCTGAGTATATAAAACAAAGAATATCTGAAAACTATTTGCATATAAGATGGACTAGAAGATTTATTTCTATTTTCTCCTATTTTTCAAAGTGCTGGAAAAATCAAAACTTAAATGTTTTCATCAAGTATTACCTGAAACAAAACTGGCAGGCATACGTATAATTTTCCTTTGAACTCTAAGTTACTAGACTCCAGTGTTCTGTCAAATATACCCCAACACCTGTAGCACATAAACTCAGGCCTAGATTTCCTAAAAATGCTGGACATGTTTTAGTATTTTAATGATAAAACCCAGATGTCCTGTTTTACGTGCCCTGGAAGAAAAGAAACACACAACCTTACACAGAACTCTCACCATTTTAAATCTGATTAAACTCTACGCCAAACAAGGAGTGGAAAGAGTATCATGTTTGTACAAACAATCCTTTAAACAGTATTTTTCAAATCCACTTAAATGTTCTAGAAAACTTCTGAAATGTGAATCAGCAATATTTATTTACATTCCACCCCTGGACTGAAGTATTAGTTTGGGGTCGTGTCTTGGTACTTGGAGCAGGAATTGTGATGATTAGTTTGGTTCTCCAACCTGTGTTTTGAGGCCCACGTGCAATGAGCCCCACTTTGGTCACTTATGCATATGTCAATACTATTTAGAGCCCAGTGATTCTTAGATGTAGCTTGGTTTCAGAACCACCTGGGAGAGTTTCTTCAAAATATCCCATTGTAGGCTCCACAGTTTAGTGTCTGATTCAGTAGATCTGGGGAGGGGAGTAGGAATCTGTCCTTACATCAAGTTTTCCTAAGTGATTCTAATAAAGCCTTGTGTTTGGGAATCACTGATTTAGGGCCCTGGCTATTTACAACCTTAAATGTGCATGGGGATCTTATTAAAATGCAGATTATGATTCAGTGGGTGGGGGTAGGAGCAGAAGATTCTGCAGTTTCAATAAATTCCCAGATGACACTGATGTGCTGGTCGGAAGACCACGCTTTGCATTTTGTTCTTTTCTGTCTCTTGCAATCTGGAATAGTTCCTCTGCTGTTCCCTGTCTTTCATGTCTTTATGTAATTTCAAAGATTACAGGCCTTACATTCTGTAGGACGGCCCTCAGCCTGGGTCTATCTGAGGTTTCATGACCAGACTTAGGTGATGCTGTCCTGGCAGAAATACTCAGAATGAAGTTGGGCTCTGCTTGGTGCATCACCCCAGAGGGTACAAGATGTGGAGCCTTTGCACCACTGGTGATGTCAATCTTGATCACCTGGTCAGGTTGGTGTCTGCCAGGTGTCTCTGCCACATGGTTACCATTTTCCCTCTGGTAATTTATTAGTATTTGTGAGGCACTATTCTAGGAATGCACTAATATCCTACAATTGACATACCCTCTACTACCTGCCTTCATTGATAAATACCACCAGAATCAGCCACCTCTATGACAGCTACCAAATGGTGATTTATATTTCCTTCATGATTTCTATATTTATTAGTTTCATTCTTCAATAAGAAAGAGCAGTCCCTTGTCTTCCATTTATTTGTTCACATATTCACTTAAATTGGCATAGTCAAATGGATTATAATTTTTTTCACTCTATTGGAATCCATTACTCTATTTATTTTGAAGCTTAAATGATCCCAAAGTGGCACCTAGTCCTTTTGATATGTTTCCACCATCATTGGAACATTTCCTTGGTTTCTGGCAAAACAAGATATTTCAGGTTTATCTTTAAGTTTCCCTTCCCCAGCCACGGAATCAGCAATTTCCTCCAAGAAGCCCTGGTTTCTCTTAAGTAAAGAATGGTATTTAGAATCCAATATCTGTGTGCTTAATGTGCTCATTGCTACTGGAGTGCCATTGCTTTGAGGTTTCCTAGGCAGACAGAGCTTGAAAAAAAAGTCTACACACACACACACAGACACACACACATGTAACTATTCCCTTATTTATCTGTGTATATAGATTATAATAGCATACATTCATAACGAAATCTACATTTCAAATTTAACATCTCAAAGTTCTTTCTAGCCTTTTTCCTTTTTGTGTTTGTAAGTAGCATTTCCAACAGTAAGAAGCCTGGCTTTTATATAGTTATCCTAAATATATTTGCTTATTTACTCATCAATTTAGTTATCTGCTCACAGTAACCAATGTCCCAACCATTTGGGCCTTCCCTTCTGTCTCCCAGCTGTGTGTCCCCTTCTCTACTCTGCATCCTTGCATGCTGGGGGCATGCTCCTGACGTGTCACTGATGTGCTTCTGTGCAGCTCCCACATCCCTCCCCACATCAGCCAGGGCTGCCCTCCATGCTGGGAAACAAAGGGAAGAGGGAATGGAAGATGGGAAAATTGCTTGTTCTTTGTAAATTGTTCACTAGTGTCTTACATTTGAGCTACATACAATGGTTAATAAGTTTATAATTGTGAAAGTAAATTTGACCTTTTATTAAAGCATTTACTAGTGAAAAAATAAACATCAAAACATTTTAAACATATTGTATGTTTGTGTGTGCATGTATGTGACAGTTGTACTTTAAAGTTGTAAAGAACTTTAGAGGTCTCTTATTTAAATGGTTTCAAATTTGGGGGCCTGGAGGCTTTATGGGAACACTTTCAGTACAACACTGATTAAGAGCTGGTCTGGAATAAAGAGAGGCTGGGGAAAAAGTGAGGTTCAAGGAATATTCCCTAGGGCTCCTTGGAGCAGCATGTCAACACCCCTGGCCTGTTCCAACCCCTCAAGCTCTAAACAAGAGAAGACAGGCTTTACCAACTACTTTGCTATTTGCTGACAGTAGTTTCAAATGTTTGACCTTAGAGATTTGTCCACTGTCCACGGTGGATGCGTGGCCAAAACCACCCACAGGGCCAAGCTGTACCCAGTAGAATAAGAGAGAGCAATGGAAGAGTATCAACCACAGTACATATATCAACTGGGCTGAATGACAGAAACAAGTCAGAAAAGGACACATGCAATTTAATCACAGCTTTCAGTGACTTCCCATACCATTGTGGGTAAAATTGAAAGCACTTACAATGACCTACAAAGCTTTACAGATTGGGTCCTCTGACCTCCTCTCCTGCCACTTCCTTTCATGTCCTGCACAGCTTACCCCACCTCAGTCACACTGACCCTCTTCCTGTTCCTTGAATATGCCAGACACGCTTTACACAGGGCACCAGCACTTATGGTTCCCTCTGCCTAGAATGTTCTTCCTTCACGTGTCCAGATAGCTCATTCCCTCAACCCTCTCTTCGTTACTCAAATACCAGCTTCTCAGTAAGGCTTTCCCTCACCACTCGACTTGAGGTTGCAAGGACTACTCCTCCCCAACACTTCCCATCGCTTTGCCTTGCTTTATTTTCCTCCCTGGCACTTATCATACCATAAATTTATCTTATTTCTCTTATCCGTCTCCATCTAACTGCAATGGAAGCTCCATGTGGGTAGGGATTTTTATTTGTTTTTTTCATTGCTGGATCCCTAGAGCCTAAACAGTGCATGGCACACAGTGGGCACTCAGTCAATATTTCTAGAAGAATGACTGAAAGAGCAAACAAAGGATATTCCAGGAGAGGCCTCAAGAAGTGACCAAAAGTGGTGGCCAACTGACGACAGGAGGAAGACCTCACTTCCAATTATCCTGGATCAAAAGAGTGGTTTTTGGCAGCCTGCCTCTGACACATAATTCTAGTTGACAGACCAACCATTTAGAGATCTGCAGATGCATTTTGGGGCTGCTCATCCTGGAAAGGGCATTAGGATGTTGCCATGAACACAACAAAGTGTTTTAAAGAGGCCACCATCCATTTGTTTCCTAGTTGAGGTGGCCAGTTGGCAACTTCTGCCTTCCGACTCTTGCCAGCTGGTCCTCTTTTCCATGTTCTATTTGTTTAGTCATTCAACAAATATTTGTAGAGAAATGTCTAAGTGACAGGGCTGCCCCATGGCTTCATGTGCATAACTTTATTTTATTCACATGCAGCTGTACTTTATTTTCATTCTCTCTCTTCCTCCCCACCTCCACCAGTCTTTGGTTTAATCTTTAATATTGAAAGTAATACACACTTGTAAAACAAAGATCCAATATTATAACATTCTCTACGGTAGGAGATGAAATCCCCTCCCTCTCCCTTCTTCCCCACTATTATTACCATAATAATACAATTTCTTGGCCCTCTCTGCAGGTAGACAGGTGAGAGTCCCCTGGGGAATGGAAAGGTAGTGGAAGGGAGAAATTTCACAAACCAAGATTACTTTTGCATATTAAAGGACTTGCAAGGAATCTCAATTTTCAGCTGTCTGTAGCATGTCACATTTGTCAAAAGCTTGGCTAAGGCAATTGATATTCAAGAAAAACATTCTAAAGGTCATGCCAGGTATTCATTCTTTAGATTTTCTAAGCTCTATCCTTATGCCAAGTAAGACTGTCAGTGAGCAACATACCTGAACTGGATTACTTTAGCTCCCCATATCATATCTTCAGAGAGTCATGCTTTTGAATTATGTCTTTTTATTAATGACCAATACAAAATATGGCCAAAAGGAAAATGCTTTTGCCAATGTTTCTGCCCTCAAAACTGTTCTTTAAGATACCATCATTTTCTACGGGACACATCATTTTCTTTCTTCCTTTTTTTTGAGATGGAGTTTTACTTTGTCACCCAGTCTGGAGGGCAGTGGTGCGATCTCGGCTCACTGCAACCTCCACCTCCTGGGTTCAAGCAATTCTCTGCCTCAGCTTCCCAAGTAGCTGGGATTACAGGCACCTGCCACCACGCCCGGCTAATTTTTTGTATTTTTAGTAGAGATGCAGTTTCACCATCTTGGCCAGGATGATCTCAAACTCCTGACCTCGTGATCCACCCATCTCGGCCTCCCAAAGTGCTGGGATTACAGGCGTGAGCCACTGCACCCGGCCAGGACACATCATTTTCTAATTCTTTCCAGAGTTCTAGAAGGTAGCTTGGAGTTTCTGATGATTGGATGTGCTGATGCTTTTTGCCTTCTTTCTCTCTTTCCTCTTCTTTTACCTGCTCCTCCAACTCCTTTTCTTTTTCAGATAACGAGAATGATATAATCTATCATATCACCCTTTTTGCCTAGGCTGCCAGGAATCTCTGCCCAACTTTTTTGTCAATGGAAGCATGTTTCCTTTGCCGAGGCATTCTTTCTGGCACTATTCTAGCTTTTTTATTCTACCATTTAAAAAACCTTCCCCCAATTTTTTTTTTATTTTTTGCAAATACAAAGAGACATAAATAAATGTATTAACAAAGAGTCCAATGCTGATATTTTACAATTTACAGGTAAGGAGAAGAAGGCCCTGAGAGGTTGCCTTTGCTATCAGCCACAAACGACTAGTTAGAAGAAACTTTCATACTAAAATCTGAGGGTTCCTGCCCTTTCCATTACCTGATGCTGTTTCAAATTAGAGACTAATATTTTTTCTGCCTTCACAGGTTGTGGATATTCACTCAGCATGTTTTCCTTTATGTCCTGCTCTTGGAAAGGGAAGCCAAGTCTGTGGCCTATTTGCTCTTTTCTTCATCATCATCAATGCACAAGGCCAGCAGAGTCCAGGAAGGACAGAGAGATGTTCTCACCTCTTTTTATTTCTGCTTATGTAGGCTCAACCCCAGCAACCTATCTAATCCATTCAGGAATTCAGATATAATAATGGGGACATGGATGAAATATCTTTGGGAATGAAGGTGTTCCTGAGTATTGCATTTTTCTTGAGAAGTGTGAGGTCATCAAAAAGAAAAAAACATTGAGTTTAATGCAAGCTGAAGAACTCTATATTTCAAAGTTTACAACATGATAGTTTATAATCTCAAACCAAGTTTGGTCAGCTGGATTTTAAACGAATAATTTCTGCTTAAAACATGAATATGAAGTAAAAGTTCCTGTTCGGACTTTTATGCTTCCTTGCATGGAAATATGTAGCAAATGTAAAGATGGGTCCAGGAATGCTAACTTGGATAAATATGCAGGGTGATCTGATAGGAGTTCATAAGAGCCATGGAGGAGGGGGTCACAGTTGGGAGCAGAATGTGACAGAGCCATGATCCATCTGCAGCACCACTGTGTATAGGGGCTTTGGAGGCACAGAAACTTCCCTGAATTCTAGTTCTCCTACTTACCAGAGCTCAGACATGTTTTCTAAGTTCTAAGTTTTCCAAATCCTGTAAATTGAGAATGACCTAAGGAGTGTGCAGAGTATTTAAAAAGGCTTCACATACGCGTGAAGCACATAGCACCATGCTGGCTTGCAGAAGTGTTCAACTAATTGTAGCTATTATCACGTAAGTCAGGTTAGAGCAACTATTGAAGTCAGACAAGAACTATTTCATGTAACCAATTAAATAACCAACCAGGAAAGAATCACAAAGAAGAATCCGAGAGGACACAGTAGTTATAGAACGTACTGAACAGGTGCTGGTACTTTTAGCAGAGGACAGACTTAACCCCCTGGGGCTGAAGTAGCTGCAGAGATGTCAGTTTTCAGAATGAAACTGTGATGAGCCACACTTAGGTCAGGATGAATCAAATCAATGAATAAACTCTGTATCTGGTCATTGTCTAACTCTGCCGCATTTACACACCTTGCAGCCAAGGGGCCAAGGTTTCCTCACATTGTCATCAAGACATAAATGGCCAACTGAGCATACAACATGATAAGGTGCCTCCATAGAGTAATAATGGGGCAAAGAACCTAGGCACAGCTCAAGGAGAAGAAACCCTGACAAATGCGGTTGGCAGCCCTGAGCCTTGTGAATTAGGAGTCGGGGTAGTGTCAGCTTCTATGGGAGGTGGTGGTAAAGTTCTTGGCTCAGTTTTGTCATAGACAATGATCCGGGTCTGAATGTAAAAACATCTTGCCAGAAACTTTCTGTTACAAGAAGCTCTCTAGAAAGCAATGAAAGAATAAACTGCTACATATCCTTTAAAGGCATCACTATTATCTTGGCGGGGGTGGGGTAGAGGGAAGGGTAATTGCAGCCAGGAATAAATCAAGATGATAAAAGGAATATGGGAGTTTTCCTTTGTGTAAAAAGTCTTGATTGATGGAGCTAGATAGTTCAGCCATTTATCATGTGGATATATTCTACACGTGGCAGTCACATTAAACACATGTTGTTCTATAACATCTGTAAGTTGATGCTATTTGTACCCTTGTTCTTATTTGTTAATTCGAAAAGCAAAACAAAATAACCACACACACACACACAAAAAAAAACCCTAAAACCAAGCTGGATTTTGTCTTTAACTTGGCAGAAAGAGTGGCCTCTGATTTTGTGCCTCATATTTTGAATGATTATCTGCTAGATTTTTATTTTTTGCCAATTCATTCTCCATATTTATTTAAGTCTTAGGAAGGAAATGCCCCCAAAATATGGTCATCTTTTTCACTGGGTATCTCAATGAAGAGGAATTTAAAAAAATTGTAATAAATGTTTCACTTGGGACTCACATAATTCATTGTCATACAACCTTTAAAATAACATGTTAGGCTGGATGCGGTGGCTCATGCCTGTAATCCCAGCACTTTGGGAGGCTGAGGCAGGCGGATCATGAGGTCAGGAGATCGAGACCATCCTGACTAACACGGTGAAACCCCATCTCTACTAAAAATACCAAAAAAATTAGCCAGGCTTGGTGGCTGGTGCCTGTGGTCCCAGCTACTCAGGAGGCTGAGGCAGGAGAATGGCGTGAACCCAGGAGGCGGAGCTCGCAGTGAGCCGAGATCGCACCACTGCACTCCAGCATGGGCGACAGAGTGAGACTCCGCTCAAAAACATTAAAAACTTCATTAAGATTAAACTGAAATTCTTCAGAGAATATTTTTCAGTGGAGCAAATGCTGCAACCTAAGTGGCAGCATTTCTTACTTGGGTATAGCACTTTATGGTTCACAAAGAACTTCTGCTACACCGCCTCACTTCTATTTCTATCTGTACCACAATCCTGAGTGAGTGGTAGGGTAGGGACGGCTGTCTCATTTACAAATGAAGAAATGGAGATTTTTTGACAAGGGCCGGTGTGGATGTGGAGCAACTAGAATATTTTTAGATTTACAGAAAAATAGCAAGAATAGTACAGAGAATTCCCATATTCCTGGCACCCAAGTCCCTGTGTATTAATGTCTTAGGTTAGCATGATACATTTGTCACAATTAAGAAAATAATATTGATGCATGACTATGAACTAAATTAACTTTATTGGTTATGTCTCAGTTTTTACCTAATGTCCTTTTTCTGTTCCAGGATCCCACGTCACCTTCAGTCATCAGGCCTCTTTAGGCTCCTCTTGGCTGTAACAGTTTCTTAGGCTTGCCTTATTTTTAATGACCTTGACATTTTTGAGAATTATTGGTCATGTATTTGGTAGAATGCCCTTAACTTGGGATTTGACGACTATTTTTCTCATGGTTAGACTGGTTTAAGGTTTTGTGGGAGGAACCACGGAGGTCAAGTGCAATTCCCATCACATCATATCCAGGGCACACACTATTAACAGGATGTGTCCCTGTTGATGTTGACCTTGATCACCTGGCTGAGGTCATATTTCTCAGCTTTCCTCACTGTAAAGTTACTAATTTTTACTCCCTTTCCCTACTGTACTTCTTGGAAGGAAGTCAATATGCATAGGTCATACTTTAACGAGTAGGGAGTTAGGCTCCACCTCCTAGAGGGTGGAGTATTTATGAGTTATTGGGAATTCTTTTGCACAGATTTGTCTATTCTGTTTCATTTATTCTCCACCATTTATTTATTCAATCATATCAGTATAGAGTCAAGAATATTTATTTTATACTTTTGGTTATAATATATTTCTCCTTTACTTTGTCTTGCATGTTGCTCCAGCTTTGGCCATTGGGAGCTCTTTCAGTTTGGTTTGTCTCTTTGACACACCCCATCACTTGTGTTTCTGTTCAAGTACCTCCTTACTGCCTGGCACTACCAGATGCTCCAGGCTCAGCCTGTATATCTTCTGCCTTAGTCCTACAACCAGCCATTTCTCCAAGCAGCCCTGGTTCCTTTTAATTGGAGAATGGTTTTAGAAACCAAGATCTGAGCACAAGGTGTCCTTGTTGCTACTGGGATGTCAGTTGTTTGTACGCCCTCTCAGATGACAGAGCAAGGGAATATATGTATGTTATACTAACCCGTGTATATACGTGTATCTATAGATATTTCTGTATGTAACCATCTTTGTAACACACTAAGAATTAGTCCATTCTGATGTTAAGGAGGTAACTTCTGGCTTGTTTCTTACACCTTTTAGTTTCTAACATGGAAAACAGTGATTTTTAAATTTGAAAAAAGTTGAAATTAGTGCTTTGTCAGTTTTATCACCAACCCTCCCACACTCACCATAGTGGAGCATATTAGCCCTCTTTGCTGCTGTGCAGTCATCCTCAGTGCCTTACCCTGGGGACACTGCCTGGTTAGGGCTGTCTTTATTTTTCCCACAGCATGTCACACTGTCATGCTGACTCCATTCCTGCCGACTTTCATCACACAGGGTCATTTTTCTTGACAAAACTGACTCACGCTTGATGATTTACATCTTGGTCATTTATTCATTTCTGTGAAAAGTTCAAAAACTGGAGCCAAAACAAACTCCACAATGCATCTAAGGCAAAACTTCTTGCTGTCTAAGACTTGTTATAACTCATTTTGCCAAGATGTAGGGGAAAAAATGAAACATTTAGCTCATGTGGGAAACAAGTTTTGCATGGAAGTGAGCATGATCTCTATCAGCCTAAGTGGCAGCATTTCTTACTTGGGTATAGCACTTTATGGTTCACAAAGCACTTCTGCTGCACCGCCTCACTTCTATTTCTATCTTTACAACAATCCTGAGTGAGTGGTAGGGTAGGGACTGCTGTCCCATTTACAAATGAAGAAACGGAGATTTTTCACAAGGGCTGGTGTGGATGTGGAGCAACTGGAATGTTCACACATTGTTGCTGTGAATGCAAATGACACAGTCACTTCACATAACACTCTGTAAAATAATTTAGTATCTACCCAAGAAAAAACCTACATTCATCTATTTGGGAATGTTTTTAGTGGCCAATTAATAATGGCATAAAAGCTGAAAATGAATGTCCTTCAACTGGTAAATGGATAAATAAACTATGGTAGATTCATATAATGACATGCTACTCAGAACAAATTATTGACACATACAGTAACATTGAAGGATTTCATTTTTCTTGTTTTTTGAGACAGGGTCTCACTGTCACCCAGGCTGGAGTGCAGTGGTGTGACTTTGGCTCACTGCAGCCTCAACCTCCTGGGCTCAAGTGATCCTCCTACCTCAGCCTCCCAAGAAGCTGGGACTACAGGTGCATGCCACCATGCCTGGATAATTTTTGTATTTTTTGTAGACAAGAGGTTTTGACATGAGGTTTTGCCCAGGCTGGTCTCAAATTCCTGAGCTCAAGCGATACTCCCACCTTGGCCTCCTAAAATGCTGGATTAACAGGTGTGCACCACCATGCCTAGCTGAGGGATTTCTAATGCATCATTCTAAATGAAGAAAGCCATGCTCAAAAGACCACCTACTGTAAAATTTTATTTCTACTACATTCTGTCAAAGACAAAAAGGATAAAAATAGAAATCAGATCCCAGATGTTTGAGGTAGGGGAGGAATGACTACAAAGGAGGCAAAAGGAACTTTTGGGATGAAAAAGCTCATTCATTTGAGCTACAATGGGATCAGTATCATCCCTTTGTAATGATATTCTCTATCCTGATACTGGTGGTCATTACACAACAGTATGCATTGTCAAAGTTCAAACTGCATGCCAAAAGGGCAAATTCTATTGTATGTAAATTATACTTATATTTTAAAAAGGAAAGAAGATAACTGAAAAGGGGAGGGTGAAAAGAAAGATTCAAAGAAGCTAATTACCTATTAAGCAACTTATTCATAGTTGCCAAATAGAAGCAGGAATTGAGCCTAGATCTTCTACCTTCCAGTCCAGACTTCGTCTGTTGAAAATGAACACATATCCAGGAAAAAACTGATTTTCTCTCTACCTTATTTATACACATAATCCCAGACAGACTGGGAACCCTAAGTGCTGATCCCTCTCTTCTTGTTCATACTTGGAAGTGGGCTCTTACTTCCCCTACCTAGCATACACATTCATATTCAAAGACTTAGAATGACAACAGCCAATCTATAAAGAATGACATTATATCTTTTTTTTTTTTGGTGGGGGGGGTGTTCATCAGTTCATCCAACAGGTTTCATCATCAGCTCTTTTATGTTCTACCCTGCACATATTCTTAATTTTTTTTTTTTTTGAGATGGACTCTTGCTCTGTCGCCTGGGCTGGAGTGCAATGGCACGATTTCGGCTCACTGCAACCTCTGCCTCCCGGGTTCAACTGATTCTCCTGCCTTGGTCTCCCATGTAGCTGGGATTACAGGCTCCTGCCACCATGCCCAGCTCATTTTTGTATTTTTAGTAGAGGTGGGGTTTCACCAGGTTGGCCAGGCTGGTCTTGAACTCCTGACCTCAGGTGATCCACTTGCCTCGGCCTCCCAAAGTGCCAGGATTACAGGTGTGAGCCACTGCACCCGGCCAATAATTAGATTATATCTTAATGTCATGCTTCATTGTCAGAAATATTGCCAGAAAATATCTGAACAGAGATTTATCCAAAGAAGATATACAAATGTAAGCACGTGAAAAAATACTCAACATCATTAGCTATTTAGGAAAATGAAATCAAAACTATGCGGTATCACTTCATACCTACTAGGATGGCTGTAATAGAAAAGACAGAGACTCGCAAGTGTTGATAGAATTGTGGATAAATCAGAACCCTCATACATTGTTGGTGGGAATGTCAAATGGTGCAGCCATTTTGGAGCAGTCTGGCAGTTCCTCAAAATGCTAAACATTGAGTTTTATGACCCAGCAATTCCCGTCCTACGTACATATCCAAGATAAATAAAAACACATGCTCAAAATTTTTTACTTGAATTTCATAGCAGCACTATTTGTAATGGCCAAAAAGTATACACAATTCAAATGTCCATCATTATTTATACCAATAAACAATATGTGGTATACGTACATAATGAAATATTATCCAGCCATAAAAGAAATGAAGTACGGATTCATGCTACAATGCTGATGAACCTTGAAAACAGTATCTTAAGTGAAACATGCCAGAGACAAAAGGCCACATATTGTGTGATTCCATTTATTCAAAATATCCAGAATAGGCAAATCCATTGAGATAGAAATGAGATCAGTGTTTTCCAGGGGCTGTGGTTAGGGAGGAATAGGGAGTGGCTGCTAGTGGGTATGTGGTTTCTTTTTGGGGTGATGACCATATCCTAAAATTGATTTATGGTGATGATTATACAAGTCTATAAATATGTGAAAAAAACCACTGAACTGTATACTTTAAATGTATGTATTATACAGTACGTGAATTATATCTCAATAAAACTGTTACAAAGATCAAACAGAAAGCAACAGGCAAATCAAAAAGATGTGTTGTGTAGAAAGTACAATGCTTTCTCTACTTCTAGCAACACATCTAGAAGGGGTGGGGATTGGGGGTTCTGGGCTGGTGAGACCACCTCATTATACCTGAGTGGGGTCCTTTCTCTCAAAGTCTTTTTTTATTTTTAAATTTATTTAAATTTATTTATTTTAGAGATGGGTCAGCAAAGCCCAGGCTGGTTTTGAACTCCTGGCTTCAAGTGATCCTCTTGACTTGGCTTCCCAAAGTGCTGGAATTACAGGCATGAGCCACCATGCCTGGCCCTCTCTCTAAGTCTCGCACCTGAAAGGTAGCTTATAGATCCTACTCTCCCATTTTAAAAGGCTCTCCCCCAATTCTTAGCTGGGGCTACAGTTGCTTCTTCTCTGAGGGCACTGCCCAGCTGTGACAATCAGGCTGAGGGTAGATCAGACAAGAAATCATTATCTCAAGGGAATGAAGAAGAGAACACTTTATGCTATAATATATAGGGTATAGCAACAGCAAAACCCTCACTGTAACCCTCACCCTACAGAAGGCAAGCCCCTGAGCCCACAGTGAAGGCGTATAGCAAGGCGGTAGTGTATATAGGTTACTTTGGATTCAGTATTACTTACAATGCACCTTATACATTAAGTATCAGAAGATTATAATAGCAATAGACGACTTTTATTGATCACAACAACCCTAACTAGAAGGAAATACTATCCTCATTTGACAGGCTGGCAAAGGAAGGCAGAGAAAGACTTAGTAACTTGTTGTAGATCATATAAACAATGCAGCCGGGATTCAAACTGAGAGTTCAAACTCCAGAGTTTAAAATCTAAGGAGCATTAGGTATCATCTGGCCTAATTCCTTATCTTATGGGGCAGAAACTGATGTTTAGAGGGGCTAAAAGATTTGATCAATATGACACAGCTGGTTAGAGACAGAACAAAAGGCCTAGACTCATAATCCTGTTCAAAGTTCCCCTGACCTCTTTTAGATTTATAGTACAGATATCAAAGAAATTCCCAAAAGTCAGGATTTCATACTCATACTCCAGAGTTATCTAACTATTAGAGATAACTACTAGCATTACCTAATAGTCCTAAAACTATTACAAGCAGGTGGGCAAGTATTGCTTTCTCAAGGATTTCTAAGAAAGAAGTCTTCAGAATCTTCAGGGAGTTACATGAACGTCATGATCTTTTTCTATTAGCTTCAACATCCCAGAGAAAGGAAATCACCAAAGTGAAGTGTTATCCTCCTACAACATGAGTTGTGTCATATCATTCCTCTTAAAAAAAAAAGAAAAAAAAAAGGAGCCCCTAATTCTTAGGGTGACATTCCTAGATCCAAACTTCTGTTTCTATTTCATCTCTCATGTCTCTTTGCACAGGGACTTCTTTCTTGTTTGGAGAAGGACTGGATCTCCAGGGTTTGGGCACTTAGTCCCCAAATCACCAACTCTGAGAACTGGAAGAGCCCTGTTAGAAATCCGGACCTGCCCATTGCCCTTTCTCTCTAAGGCAGTGACTCTCAGCTTGGGAGGAGCTGATGACAGTCTTGGACAGCAGGGTAGCTAGAGGAGGGAGAACATGTGATGTTTCTAAAGTGCATATTCAGCATTCTAAGTGCTTTTATTCATGCTAGCGAATCTATTTTGAAGTTTCAAATCATATTAAATGTGGATACGAGGTTTTATTCTTTTACATTCTGGGTTAAAGAGTGTTGAGAAAACTTTACTTTAGATAAAGTTTCTATAGTCTACAAATCCAGATAAAGACAATAGAACCAACCCTAATATCAGCACCACTATCTACCACCTTCGTAATCATTCAAGGAGTTCAAAATGGTGGCCCCTGTTTCCCCCAAACTTCTTGATAGCCTCTAAATGGAGTTTAAAATATGATAGTATTGGAAGCAAGGAAAATTTTCTTATCTGTTCTAAAAGTAAGTCATTCCAAGCTATTAGCTGCCTAGAATTATTATCATCATCGTTAGTCATTGAGTGCTTGATTCAGGTTCAATCACCTTGGTAAACACATTTCCTCAAATTGTCTTTTAATTCTTGCAACATCCCTATATATAGATCAATGTTATAAGCACCACTTTACAGATGAAGAGACTGAGGAATACAATAGTTAGGAAACTTGCCTGGAGTCACACAGAAAGTAAGCAGTGAGCCTTGGATTTGAATTCAAACCTGAGCCAGCGCTCTTACCCAGGGCTACTGTCTTGTGCACTGTGTGAACAGCGCCCTCTGGAATTGTGCAGAGTCTTTGCCTCTTCCTGCACAATCCAACAGTGAATCATCCAGGTCGACAGATGTAAAAGGGGCATGAAGCGATTAATGGGGAGAAAACAGGACAGCCACATTGCAGAGACAAGCCTTGAATGTGGTTAAAATGCCTGGATACCACCTGGTCAGCAGTGAAGAGCTACTAAAAAATTAAGAGCAGAGAGCTATCTCTTAGTATTGCCATAGGGACAAAGAATGAATGTGAAAAGCAAATGAATGAATGTAACCATTTGTTAATAGTTGTTGCGTAATTCCCCATGAAGAGGATGGCAGAAACTAGGCAAAGTAAGACATTTGGTTCTGGATGGAATTTTATTAGCAGGATATCTGGTTCTCTAATTGGCATAGATAACAAAAAGTCAATTGTATTTGACTCCCTAATCTTGCCTTGTTTGGAGTAAGAACAGTAACTAAGTTTCTGTATCTAGCTTGAAATTCCACTTGAATACCATTATACTTTAAAACAGTGTGAAGCAAACATCTTTTGACTGTTAAGAGATGTTAATAAAGAAATCACACTGTAAAATGTAATAAAAAATGCTTAAAAAAAGACAATTTCATACCACACTTTCTGTGACTTTAGCCTGCTTATCTCATCCATTGGTTGGTGACCAAGCTATTGAGCACCCAGCAGGGAAGCCCGCCTGGTGTTTATATGACAGTAGAGAGAATTAGTTTCAACTTACTTGCAGAAGTGGATTTCAGAGGAAGGGATTTGACAAAGTTGTTAAACCCAGTAGAGTCTGAAGAGGAAAGCTGGGATGATGATGGAGCTGAGCACTGTCATTTTGAAATTGGTTTGGGCCCCCAGAGTATAAATACACCTCAGTATTTTTGTTAGGATTGCCAGAAAATCAGCAAGTGCTCACTTTCTTTTGCCAACAAAAGCATGACTCTCTGTGCAAAAATTTTCTGCACATTCTATAAACAAGAACATTCAGAAAATCCCTCTTGCTGAGAGATATGACAAGAGATATATTAAACCATGCTGTAAAATAAAGCAGATACTGAGTATACCACTGGGTTCATCAAACACAAGAAAAGCTTTTATATATCCCTTCTGCCACAAACTTCTACATGTCATCCCATCTCCCAAAATACCTCCCCATACTGTGCTGATCTGAGGAGCCCCCATCCAGGCTTTCACCTTTGTTTGCTGTGAGTCTTCTCCAACAGGCATTGCCTAATCCATTACCTACATTTTCTCACCACTGCACCCTAGTTTGCTGTCCCTGCAGGCTATTGTGTTGGCGGTCTCCAAGTGATCCATGACTTCCTATCCAAATCTCAGGCTAAAACTTTTCTTCCTCACAGAATCTTCCAGTTCAAAAGAGGCCATTGGAAGATCTTAATCAGGAGTTGGCAAACTTTTTCTGTAAAGGGCCAGATGATAAGTATTTTAGGCTTTGTGAGCCATTTGATCTTTGTTGCAACTACTTAGCTCTGACACTGTAGCACAAAAGCAGCTGTAGCCAACACATAAATGAGCATAGCTGTGCTATAATAAAATTGTATTTATGGGCACGAAATTTGAGCTTCATATAATTTTCACCTATTGCAAAATAGCATCCTTTTAGTTTTTCCAAGATCAGATGAGAGCGAGTGCGTTCCAGATGGGATAGCCGTAAACTGATTTTTTAAAATTGTTAAAAAATGAGATGCTTGTGAGGCTATGGAGAAAAGGGAACACTACATTGTTGGTGAGAATGTAAATTAGTTTAGCCACTGTGAAAAGTAGTTTAGAGACTTCTCAAGGAACTTAAAACAGAACTACTATTTGACCCAGCAATCTCATTACTGGGTATATTCCCAAAGAGAAAAAAGACACATGCACTTGCATGTTAATTGCAGCACTATTTACAATAGCAAAACATGCAATCAAGTTAGGATGCATCAACAGTGGATCAACAGTGGATGGGATATACATATATACCATGGAATACTACACAGCCATAAAAAAGAATGAAATCACATCCTCTGCAGCAACATAGATGCAGCTGGAGGCTATTATCCTAAGTGAGCCAATGCAGGAACAGAAAACCAAATACTGCATGTTCTCACTTATAAGTGGGAGCTAAACACTGGGTTCACATGGACATAAAGATGGCAACAGTAGACATTGGAAACTAATAGAAGGGGAAGAGCGGGAGGCATGCAAAGGCTGAAAAACTACCTATTGGGTACTATGCTCACTACCTGGGTGACAGGATCATTTGTACCCCAAACCTCAAGTGTCATACAACACACCCATGGAACAAACCTGTACATACATCCACTGAATTTAAAATAAAAGTTGAAATTATAAAAATAAAATACACTTTAAAAAGTTCTCACCATAACAGTGTAAAGTACTTGAGGAGATGGATATGTCAATTAGCTTGATGTAATCATTCCACATTGTTCACATCTATTATAACATCACTTTGCACTCCATATATATATATAATTATAATGTCAATTTACAATTAAAATTTTAAAAACTGTTAAAAATGTAAAAACCATTATTAGCTCACAGGATGTGCAAAAACAGGTGATAGGAAGGATTTGGTTTGATGTAGGTCATCCTCGCAGCTAAAACCAGGGGTTTCTTCAAAGCTTTGCAGCTGGCCAGCTGGGCTCTGTGTGAAATTTCTCCAGTTATAAGAAATTCACTACTTCAACAGGCAGCCTGTTCTAAGGCTGAGATGAAATGACTAGACCTAGTTTTGCCTGCTAAAGACACAACATATAACTCAACTTCATCTTTATGGCAACCCTTAAAATATTGAAATGTACCTGTTTTGACCACTTTGGAAGTCTCCTATGTAGGAAGCCCAAGTTTCTTTTTTTCCTTATCTTTTTTTTTTTTCTGAGATAGGGTCTCACTCTGTGGCCCAGGCTGGAGTGCAGTGGCATGATCTCAGCTCACTGCAGCCTCAACCTCCTGCACTCAAGTGATCCTCCCACCTCAGGCTCCCTGAATAGCTGGGACTACAGGCACGGACCACCACACCTGGATAATTTTTTATTATTTTTAGAGACAGGGTCTCGCTATGTTGCCCAGGCTCGTCTTGAACTCCTGGACACAAGTGATCCTCCTGCCTTGGCCTCCCAAAGTGCTGGGATCACAGACATGAGCCCCTGTGCCTATCCAGCCCAAGTTTCTTTTTCTTTTCTTTTCTTTTTTTTTTTTTTGAAATGGAGTCTCGCTCTGTCGCCCAGGCTGGAGTGCAGTGGCACGATCTTGGCTCACTGCAACTTCCACCTCCCGGATTCACGCCATTCTCCTGCCTCAGCCTTCCGAGTAGCTAGGACTACAGGTGCCCACCACCACACCAGGCTAATTTTTGCATTTTTTAGTAGAGACGGGGTGTCACTGTGTTAGCCAGGATGGTCTCGATCTCCTGACCTCGAGATCTGCCCACCTCGGCCTCCCAAAGTGCTGGGATTACAGGCGTGAGCCACCGCGTCCGGCTAAGTTTTTTTACTGTTGTACAACATGGTCTTTTTGTTTGGGGCAGGAGGGGTCCTCTCTGCTCTGGTGAAATTCTCCTGCAAATGTCAATCCAAGTGTGCCCACTTTCGGGAGAGGAGAGTAATGTTATGCCATTGCACGATGTTTGCCATTGTGCTATTCTGAATGCTCTGTTAATGTACTTCTCAGCTTCCCTGGCTCAGGGTAATGTGATAATCATCTTTAACATTTTTCTCCATTGGTTTTTCTTTTTTCTTTTAGTCACCCTATGAGGCTGGGGCCCCTTAATTTCTCATCACCCACACTTGCCTGATTATCTTGTGTTGCCCACATGATCCTTCTCACTGGATCCTTTTATGATCTGCCATGACAGGGGTGTTACCAAAGCTTGATCCTTGAAGCCTGTGATCTCCCTCACACTTTATGTCTTAGAAAACAGATTCTCATGGCTTGCTCATCCTTCTACGACAATTATTCCAAAATTGTATCTGCATCACCAATCTAGCACACGAGCTCCATGCTCCCGCCTTGCACTGCCTAGTAGGCATCCATTTAAAGATGATACTTTACTCTCACCCTAAAACCTACATGATGACAATGATGATGATAATAGTCACAATGGAAATAGCAATTAGCACTTGTTGAACACCTACTATGTGCCAGGCACTATCCTGAACTAAGGATTCATTATCTTTTGTTGCTGTTGTTGTTGTTTGAGTTATGGTGTCACTCTGGCAGCCAGGCTGGAGTACAGTGGAACAATTGTAGCTTACTGCTGCCTCTTATTACTGGGCTCAAGTGATCTTCCTGTCTCAGCCTCCCCAGCAGCTGGTACTACAGGCATGTGACACAATGCCCAGTTAGTTTTTAAATTTGTAGAGACAAGGTCTTGCCGTTTTGCCCAGGCTGATCTTGAACTGCTAGTCTGAAGCAATCCTTTTGCCTCAGCCTCCCAAAGCACTGAAATTACAGGCATGAGCCACCATGCCCAGCCAAGATTCATTATCTTTTTAAAAAAATTTAATTAATTAATTTAATTTTGAGACAAGGTTGGGCTCTATCAGCCAGACTGGAGTGCAGTGGCACCATCTTGGCTCACTGCAACCTCTGCCTCCTGGACACAAGCCATCCTCCCACCTCAGCCTCCTGAGGAGCTGGGATCACAGGCGTGCACTACCATGCCTGTAACTTCTGTATTTTTTGTAGAGATGGGGTTTCACCATGTTGCCCAGGCTGGTCTTGAACTTGGGAGCTCAAGCAATCCACCCGCTGGGATTATAGACGTGAGCCACTGCACTCAGCTTGGATACATTCTTACTAAACCTTTACAACAATCTATGAAGAAACTACTCTTAGTTCCCTTTTATAGTTGCAGAAATAGGCTCAGAGAAGTAATTTGGCCAAATACACTGATAATAAGTAACAGGGTTAGGATTTGAACCCTTGAGTGTCTGAATCAAAGCACATGCTCTTGACCTCTTTGGCTGGTCTTTGTAACCCAAAATGATGTCATGGGTGCTCCACTTATTCCGAAAGCCACGCTCGGAAAGCCTGAATTCAGTCTTGACCCCTCCTTCTCCTTCATCCTCCCTATTTGAACAGTCACTGAATTACTGGGATTCTTTCTTCTAGGCATCTGGGAGCCATTTTCCCCTTATATTCTCACCATCATCCTAAATCAGGTCCCTTGTCATCTTCTGTTGTTTACTGCAACTCTCTCCTGATGGATCTTCCTGCACCCAGGTCTTCAGTCCATCATGCAGGATCCTGCCCAGAATATGCTTGAGCAAACTGGGTCTCTCACTTGAGACATCTTCCTGGCATCTATACCTTTTTATTCATTTATTTGACCCACCTTAGAACTGTCCAGCCCTCACTTGCCTGGGGTCCTTATCCTGGGGTGAGAGAGGAGGGAAGGGATACTGGAATATATGTCAACTGCCAGGTAATTTAAATATTTCACAGGTGAATCTTTTTTCCTTTATATATATTTAATATATATATATTTTATATATATTATATGTATGTGCACTATATATTATATAATATACACTAAATATGTAATATATTAATATTATATATCTATATCCATATATAGTCTTTAGTAGTTTCAAGACCAGTGTGTTTTGGAAAACTGGAGAAAGATTAGGAAAATAAAGTTCCAGGTTAAGTACATTTGAGAAATGCTGGTGAGTTAAAAGTGTCTTTATTGCTGGACTTCTTCAGCCTTCAGTATACTAACATGCATGGTGACTATCAATACACAAGTGGAAAGAGCTGCAAAAGGGTATTTGAAATTCACTAGACCACAAATTTTTTTTTTCTTTCTCCTACTGAGCATGTTGAGAAACCAGGGTTCTGTAGAACAATTCTTAAGAAAAACTACTCTAGGAATGTCTATCAAAATGCTACACAGGGCTGGGGATGACGGCTCACGCCTGTAATACCGGCACTTTGGGAGGCCGAGGCAGGTGGATCACCTGAGGTCAGGAGTTTGAGGCCAGCCCGACCAACATGGTGAAACCCCATCTCTACTAAATTCAAAAAATTAGCTGAGAGTGGTGACACATGCCTGTAGTCCCAGCTACTTGTGAGGCTGGGGCAGGGGAATTGTTTGAACCCAGGAGGTGGAGGTTACAGTGAGCCAAGATTGTGCCATTGTGCTCCAGCCTGGACAACAAGAGCAAAGCTCCATCTGAAAAACAAAACAAAACAAAACAAACAAACAAACAAACAAACAAACCAAAACAAGCTATGCAGGCTGCAGGAGTGAAAGGCAGCAGTGATGGACAGTAGGAGCCCAGGACGTGGAGTCAGAAGGATAGGCTGGAGTCCCAGAGCCACACAGAGTGGCTGTGTAAGGGTTAATGTCATAATGTATGTGAAGGGCTCTGCTTAAGTGTAAAGTTGTGGTGTAAATGTGCACATTAGTTGACAAATGGTTTAAATTTAAGTATACTTTAAGTTTTTTCCCTAAGATTGGTTGTTGGTTTCTATAGCTAAAAATTAAGAAAACATATTTTATATAGCAATAGAGAACTTCCTAGGAATTATTAAAGGACTATAAATATACAGGTTTTTATTCTCTCTACTTATAGGGAATATTCGTTGCATTTGTATATTTAATTGACCCAAATAGAGAACTATCACAAATACAAGACAAATTTTACTTTTCATTAAGGAGAATATTTTACAAATTACGAAATGACTCATAACAAGACCACTATAACATGAATTATGGTGCTGGGGGGTGGGAGAGATGTGGTTTAAGAGAATTGGGACCTCATGGTAGCTGTGAGTACCTAGGGAAGGGGGCAAGTGGGTTCCATGGTAGCTGTGGGTACCTAGGGACCAGGGCAGGCAGATGGAGAAGAGAAGAGGGGGTTTTAGGGGCTGGAAATGTCGACAAACTTCTTGGCTGCATTTTTGTCTAGGGCCAGTCCGGCATGTTTTCCACCCTAACGATTTACATACAACTTTAATGTCTGTCTAACTTTCAAAGTATGAGGTGTGATGAAAAGGAACGAAACTTGTGTTCGTGTGAGGCTTATGGAATCTGAATCATGGGATTAAGATCTCACCTTGTAAGTCCATGTGCCAGGGCAGGAGGGATCCAGACTCATCACCCACAGCATCTGTCCTGCTTTGACCTGTGGCTGAGTCCTCATCCTTTCCCTGCTCCTTCTCTGGCCCTTGAGGAATCTGTGGCCAAGCTGCTTGGGGAGGCTGAGGCATTAAGACCCAGACCCACCTCCTCTACTACAGTTTCCCAAAGTACACTCAGTAGTGGGTACCGAGCCATCAGGTATCCAGTACCCAAGTATTTTTATGAAAAACTCATTCTGGGGCAGGCACCATGTACATCAACATAATAAATCCATGAGAAGTCCTGCAGTGAAACAACTTACTTATCATTGCTTTCCTAGCATGTGGCTTATGTGTTAGATGATGGGGCACTGTTTTTAACAGAATGAATACTGACATCCCATATCATGTTGGGAGATGCTGCCCTGCCCTCACTTGGTTACCCCTAAACTCCCTTCCAACAAACCAGAATTTTATGCCCATGTTTCTTTATTCATGATCTTTCCTATGACAAGTACTTACATTGCAACTAGATGCAGTAATGTGTGTATATACTTATATATGTATATGTTTCATCTTGGCTTAGCCACTTTCAACCTATGCGATATTGGGCAAATTCTATAGCCTTTCATTACTTATTAATTATTATCATTTTTTTAGCCCCATGTCTTAATTTTTCTGTAGCCTCTCTCTCAGTTTTGTTATTTGTAAAATAAAGCCATGGCTGCCACCTTTCAGGGTTGTGTAAAAGCTAAATGAGATTAGGGTTGTAAAGTGTTTGGCCCAGTGCCCAGTGCAAGGCACGGGATTCACAGCAGCTCCATCATCACTCTCTCCATCATCACCATCATATCAATGAATGCGAGATAAATTAGACATCCTCAAGTAGCTAATTGTCGAATTAAATTTTTTTCCCTTTTGATAGGATAATTTGACTTGCATATCAACTATGTATCTTGGTTTTAGGAAGTGGTTTCACAGAGGAGACATAAAATGCAGAAACATTTGTTGGATGATTGTAGAGTTAAGGAGACTCACATCTAATTGAAAAAATGTTTTGTTAGGCCAACCTGATGAATAGTCTCTAGTGACATGCCATAGGCTTTCTATTAATTCCTATTTGACTTGACATTTTTACCAACAATTTGAACAAATATACATGACACTTATTTATCAAATCTGAATATGAAAAAAATCTGGAGTGTTAGTTACTTCAATACAAAGCTGAATGAAGATTCAAAATTATTTTGATAGGCCTCAATGCCCCAAAATTAAAATTTAGTAGACTTAAATATAAAATACTATGCCCACGTGAGAAAATAATAAACAAAACAACCTATGCAGAGAAAAGATCAGCTTGATGGCTGTTTATATGATAAAAGTCTAGCAGTTATAGCTGATCATCATCTGGGCTAATAATTAGAGCTAATAGAGAAAAGCAATTAATTTAGCAGAATTAAGAGCAGGATAATTACCCAATTGAGAGAAGGAAGAGACTCACTGTTCAGAACAGATGAGGGAGCCTCATTTTTACATTTTGCCAAATGATGTAAGTTCTGAAGATATGGGGAATGTCCAGCTTCAAGAGAACCAAACCAAAGGAAGACATAATTTTTACTATTCCCCCTGGGGACTGACAAGTGGAATCTGTAAGGAGAAAGAATTCAGTCTGTTTTAAGAAAGACTGTTAAAACAAATCAAGCTGCATCCTCACAATGAGTTTGTTGAAATGGAGTGAAGCCCATCTTCAAAAGTTTTTAGCAAAAGCTGGGCAAGAAGCTGCAAGGAAGGGATTCTTATATTTGGTGAATGACATGAGTCCACATTACCTCCAAAACTTCATCAGTGCGAAAGTTCGAGCTGTGCCTGACAAAAGCCTTCCCAATCTCCAAAGCTCTGAAGTCTTTGGTCATCCTCAACAGAGATGTGCCCGTGTGATCTCCCTCTTCAAATCTCACGGCATGCACAATCTTTATCTCTCATTCTGCACAAATCACACTAGTTACCATTTATTGAGAACCTATCCTGTACTTGGTGATTTTATATATGTTATCTTGTTTAAGTGTCCCCATAACCATGCGAAATTAATTAAATTATCCCGCTTTATAGATGAGAAATATGAAGCTGAATTCTGTTTTTTAAATCACTCACTTGCCCAGGATCCCACAGTAAGTGGCAGATCCCCACGTTCATGCCCAGACATTTTTGTTTTTTTCTTTTTAGGTGGAGTTTCACTCTTGTGGCCCAGGCTGGAGTGCAGTGGCACAAACTCGGTTCACTGCAACCTCTGCCTTCTGGGTTCAAGTGATTCTTCTGCCTCAGCTTCCCAAGTAGCTGGGATTACAGGCACGCACCACCATGCCTGGCTAATTTTTTGTACTTTTAGTAGAGATGGGGTTTCACCCTATTAGCCAGACTGGTCTCAAACTCCTGACCTCAGGTGATCTGCCTCAGCCTCTCAAAATGCTGGTATTACAGATGTGAGCCACCTTGGCTGTATGTCCAGACTTAATGATAGAATTATACTCTTTCCTCTTTCTACTAACTCACAGCACTTCTCTAACTACGATCTCTTACACAATAGTTCATGCTTGGCATTGCTTTATCCCCTTATGTGTATATTTATTCAATATTTTATGTCTTGTATGCCTTGAACTAGATTGTAAATTCCTTGAACAAAATGACCCATGGCTTACTTTTCTTTGTATTTCTAACAGTACCTAATAGGATAATTATGTACGCTAATTAGCATTATTCATAAAATACTATTACACATCTACTATATAGTTGGTACCAGGCATAAAAACAAGAGATATAGCAATGAACAAGTTAGAAAAGTTTCTAGTCTAAGGAGATAGAAAAAAAAAAAAAAAAGCAAGTCAAGTTCCCTGGCTTTTGAGCTAAGACATGACCAAGAGAAGGCAGTAGCTATGATATGATCTGAGAAAGAAGGTCTTTTGCAGAGGCAACAACAACTGCAGAGGCTGTGTACAGAAAACTAACTTGGCATGTCCAGGGAACAGAATGAAAGGTTGTGTGGCTAAAACAGAGCCAGAGAGAGGGGTGGGTGTATAAAGTTAGGTTGGAGGGCCAGAAGTGCTGGCTCATGCCTATAATCCCAGCACTTTGGGAGGCTGGGGCAGGCAGATCACCTAAGGAGAGGAGTTTGAGACCAGCCTGGCCAACATGCTGAAAGCCTGTCTCTACTAAAAATACAAAAATTAGCTGGGAATGGTGGCAGGTGCCTGTAATCCCAGTGACTAGAGAGGCTGAGGCAGGAGAATCACTTGAACCCAGGAGGTGGAGGTTGCAGTGAGCTGACATCATGCCATTGCACTCCACCCTGGGCAGCAAGAGCAAAACCCCATCTCTAAATAAACAAATAAATAAAGTTAGGTTGGAGAAGTAGGCAGGAGCAAAACCATGCAGGGTCTTGTTATTTTGGATTTTATTTCAAATGCAAAGGGGAGCCATTGAAGCGACACTTAGCAGGGGAGTTACCTTTATGCTTATAAACGATCACTCCAGTTGTTGGGTGGAGAATGGATTATAGCATTTGTCAGCATGAAAGCAGTTCTGGAGATAAGTGCAATGGTGGCTGGTTTCAACCTAGCTTAGCAGATGAAACACTAAGGAGTGGGCCAATTCAGGGGGTATTTTGCAAGTACTGCAAATGAAACTTGCTGATAGTTTATGCTATGGTTTGGATGTTTGCCCTGTTCAAATCTCGTGTTGAAATGTGATCCCCGATGTTGGGGCCTCGTGAGAGGCACTGGATCATGGGGTGGATCCCTTATGAATAGCTTAGTGCTGTCCCCTTGGTGATGAGTAAGTTCTCACTTACTTAGTTCACTCAAGAGCTGGTTGTTTTAAAAGAGTCTGGGACATCCCCCTTTTCTCTCTCTCACTCTCATTCTCGCCTCATGACGTGCCTGCTCCTATTTCACCTCTTGCCATGAGTAAAAGCTCTGAGGCCTCACCAGAAGTGGATGCCAGCTCCACATTTCCTGTAAAGCCCATAGAAGCATGAGCCAATTAAACCTCTTTTCTTTATACATTACCCAGCCTCAGGTATCTCTCTATAGCAATGCAAGAATAGCCTAGTACAGTTTAGATGTCAGGGTATGAGGAAAGAGTAAATCAATCAAACTCTGGTTGATGGCCTGAACACCTGGGTTGACACTGAAGCTGCTCACTGAGACGGGGAGGGCAGCAGCATTGGTTGAGGGGGGAAGGTCCTAGATGGTATGTGAATGGTGGGGAGGGAGAAGTTAATTCTATTTTGGCCGTATTTGAGATGTTTTTTAGACGTGACTAGAATGTAAGCTCAGTGGGGCAGGAGCTTTGTCTGTGTTGTTCTGTGCCATATTCCCCGTGCACAAACAGCATTTAGTACAAAAGTTAGTACTGAAAGTCTTGTTGAATGAAAAAAGCCAAGGGGAGGCATAGAGAAAGCAGTTGGATTAATGAATGTTTAAATTTTGGGGCAAATGCAGATCCTCAGTAAAGCATAAATACATTTCTCCTTGGCTTTCACATGTGCAGCAAAAATCTCTAAGAGTGGTTTTTCAAAGAGCAGAATTAAACATCCTAATAGGGTCAGCTAATGCCGTCCTGGAAAGAGGCTCAAAATCCCAGTCTCTGACTAAAGCTGACCTGGTCTTTCCCACAGTGTTCAGGGTCATTTAAGTGAGACGGCAAGGGCCTGGAAGCACTGCTGCACTGCTTCTCTGGGTCATGTTTATTATTTCTAATAGTAACAATACTGCTCGCATAGGTCAAAATTCTTATTCATCTATTTGTTGATTTCCACTGGACCCATTATTGTTTCTACCAGTCTCAACACAGAGGTGTTAACTGATATCTGCTTTAAAACAGAATTAAACAGCTCTCTAATAAGTCAATGGCTTTGACAGTTAACTTTCTGGGCCAGTTAAATCCTGGAGACACAATGTGAGCTTTAAGAAGGAGAACTGAGAATGAAGATAGCCTATTATAGTAATGACATAGTCTAAATGTTAAAGGGTTCAAAATCACGTCCTCCATTTTGTAGTACTAAGAGCAAAAAATGAAAAAAAAATACAGAAAGAAAAGAAAGCAAGAAAGGAAAGAAGAAAAGGAAGGAATGAAGGAAAGAAGAAAGAAAAGAAATGAAGATGGGCTGGGCATGGTGGCTCATGCTTGTAAGCCCAGCATTTTGGGAGGCCAAGGCAGGTGGATTGCTTGAGGCCAGAAGTTTAAGACCACCCTGGCCAACATGGTGAAACCCTGTCTCTACTAAAAAAAAATACAAAAATTATCCAAGTGTGGTGGTGCACATCTGTGATCCCAGCTACTTGGGAGGGTGAAGCATGAGAATTGCTTGAACCTGGGAGGCGGAGGTTGTAGTGAGCCGAGATTGCACCATTGCACTCCAGCCTGGGTGACACAGTGAGATTCTGTCTCAAAAAAAAAAAAAAAAAAAAAAAAAAGAAATGAAGGGAGGGAAAACAAGCCATTACATTTATTTAAATGTACTTTGAACAATTCTCAATTATCTGCACTAATGGATGACCCCAAAGATAGAAGCCATTTTCCTCCTGTTTCAAAATGAAGTCCTCCACTGCAGTACTATGAGCAAAAAATGAAAAAAAAATATAGAAAGAAAAGGAAGAAGGACATTTTCCTCCTATTTGCTTTGGGATACAGCTTTGTTCTCTTTGAGTGCTGCTGTGACTGATGTTCTAGAGCAGTGACTCTCAACTGTTGCTGTGTTGGTGGCATCAGGGTTATCTCATGAAGCTATGTTTTTTCCTTTTTGTTATTTTAAATTTTAGAGAAAGGGTCTCACTCTATCATTCAGACTGGAGTATAGTGGCATCAACCTAGCTCACTGCAGCCTCAACTCCTGGGCCCAAATGATCCTCCCACCTCAGCCTCCCCAGTCGCTGGAACTACAGGTATGCACCACCATGCCCTGTCAATTTTTAAATTTTTTATAGATACAGGATCTTGCTATGTTGGTCTTGAACTCCTGGTTGGTCTTGAACTCCTGGACTCAAGCAACCCTCCTGCCTCAGATAACTACTAGGATTATAGGAGTGAGCCACTAAGCCTGGCCTATCATGGAGTTTTTTAAAATTATAAATGCCTAGGCCCCACCTTGCATCCACGGAGGCAGAATTTCTTGGGGGTGGGCTACGGACATGTGCGCATTTTAAAACTATTCTGATTCCCATTGTCTTCATTCTGCTGATCAGTGAGAACTACTGTTCAAGGAAGTCACATTAGACGGCTGAAGAATGAGTGCAGGTGTGCCAGTTCTGCCTGACAAGGTGCAAGGCAACCCCTTCCCACTGCCTCCTCCTGCTGCCCCAACTGGGAGCACAGGTAGGACTTAAGATTTTGAATTTCAAAGCTATCTGTGTTAGTCCATTTTGTGCTGCTATAACAGAATACCACAGACTGTGTAATGTATAAAGAGTGGAAATTTATTTTCTCATAGTTCTGGAGCCTGGGAGCTCCACAAGGTGCTAACAATTTTGGTTGTTTGGTGAGAGTTGCATCCTCTGAAGGGGACACTGTGTCCTCACATGGCAGAAGGTGAAAGGGCAAGTAAGCTGAATGCTGCATGAAGTCTCTTTTACAAGGGCCTTAATCCCATTGATGACGGAGGAGCCCTCACGGCCTAATCACCTCTTAGAGGTCCCAACTCTTAATCCCATCACAGTGGCAACACCTGAGTTTTGGAGTAAACACATTCAAACCACAGCGCCATCACTGCTAAGCGTGTAGGTTTCATGTAAAATAGGAATGAACAGAGAGAGAGGAGGAAAAATATAGTAGAAATGACGTGGTCAAGAGAGGAATATAAGTAAACTCCTTTAGATTTGGGGGGCAATCTTTCTCAGGCATTTCACACTTAAGGAAACCTCAGAGCCAAGAAGGGACTTGAAAAGCCAAAAATCTGAAATCTGCCTTCTGCCTGGTGCTGTGGAAAAGATAAATTATCCCCCATGCTCTAATATTTTCAGACATTGAGATGTTGTTGTCCTCCCCATTTCAATGGCCACAGTCTCCCAGTTAAAAGGAGATGCTGTATTTACAGTATCAGGAAGTTAGCAGATAGGTTAAAATCAACAAACAGGTCAACATTTTTACACATATTGAAATCATAAAAAATTCTGAATCCTATTGCGAGGAAAATGGTTTCATTTAGAGTAAGAGAATCGAGTGGTGGAAAGAAGGTCCCTCAGCTTTTGATTCAAAAGTACCAAGCAGATGAGCCAGGAATGCTGGCTCTGGAAGCCAGAACACCTGGGTTCAATTGTCAGCTCTGAAACCACAGGTCATTCACTTAGTCTCTCTGTGCCTCAGTTTTCTCATCTGTTAAGTGGGGGTGATCACAATAATAAAAAATGGAATTTATTATCATTAGTTATTCTAATAAGGCAATTATGTTAGTGGTTTTTTTTTTTTTTTTTTTTTTTTGCTTTTTGTTTTTGTAACTAACATCACACCACTACTGTGTCTTTGGTCCCTAACAAGTGCTTTAAACATGTCATTTATTTGACATGTTCTTTTACTCACATAAAGCATTTGGGGTAGGCATATTATTGGCCCCATTTAAAGATGAGAGATTAGGCTGGTGGCGCTTGCCTAAAATCCCAGCACGTTGGGAGGCCAAGGCAGGTGGATCTCTGGAGCTCAGGAGTTCAAGACCAGCCTGGACAACATGGTGCAATCCCATCTCTACTAAAAATACAAAAATTAGCCGGGCGAGGTGGTGTGCACCTGTAGTCCCAACTATTTGGGAGGCTGAGGTGGGAGGATCGCTTGAGCCTGAGAGGTTGAGGCTGCACTGAGCAAAGATCAGCCACTGCACTCCAGCCTGGGAAACAGAGACCCTGTCTCAAAAAAAAAAAAAAAAAAAAAAAAAAAACTAAAATCAAAATAAGATAAAGATGAAGGCTTAGGTATCTGGCTTGAGGTTGTACAGCTGGGAATGGTGTATCAGAAGCCAGGCAGCCTGACTCCAGAGTGGCACCTGAATGATGTCAAGCCTCCGTGCCCCTCTTATTTCTCAGCCCTACGTGTTACTCTGGGTGAGGAAAGCCCTGTGTGGGTACTGACTGCCAGGAACCATGAGACATGATTTGTTGTCAGTCAGCTCCAGGATGGAAGTGCCACCTACAAATAACCTTGCGCTTAGGATGCCGCCCTGCACAGCTGAGTCTCTGTATTTATTTGCCTACTGTATTGTTTTTAGTAGAGAAATGTCTGGAGTAAAGTATCTGTTACTCCTGGAATGGGCAGTGAAACGTTCCAGGGAAAGAATACAACATCTGCTCTCAGAGGGAGATGTGCTTTGTCAAGGAAAAATGTGATTTTCCAAAGTGAGCTGAAATTTCCCTTACCCTGAGGGGGATTTTGTCAGCAGTTTATCCTGTGAGTGTTCAGATTTGAGGAAGGAAGTTTGTAAAGCAGCCCTGAACAGATGGTTTGCTCTGCTGTCTGCTTTTATAAAAGAGGGGGAAAACTTTGATAGAGATGTTTCTAAACATGGTTCAATATACAAATTCAAAACCAATATTTTTTCTAAAACATTTCAGGTGAAAGAACCTATTTGGACATGACACTGCCTCACATCATTATAATATGCCATGCTTTCTGTTTACTGTGCTGAAATGGTCTTTCCCGGCTATCACCAGATGGGC